>NW_026899384.1:0-80978 GCF_033153095.1 Gastrolobium bilobum
GCAACATATCAACGAATGATGAATCGAGTATTCTCTGATCAATTGGGCAGGAACGTTGAGGTGTACATCGATGACATGATAGTGAAGTCGGTTGATATGCCAATACACGTTCGTGATTTAAAGCAGACCTTCGATAAGCTCAGGCAGCATCGTATCAGGTTAAACCCGGCGAAATGTGCCTTTGGGGTCTTTGCAGGGAAATTCCTCGGATTTATGCTCACGCATAGGGGGATAGAAGCGAATCCGGATAAGTGTGGGGTGGTTCTAAGTATGGCAGCGCCAACAAGCAAGAAGGAGATACAACAGTTAACAGGTAGGTTGGCTTCCCTGACGAGGTTCCTACCCCAGTCGGCTGAGACAACCCTGCCTTTCTTTAAGCTGCTGAGGAAAGAAGCTCAGTACGGGTGGACCTCGGAATGTGAAGCTGCGTTCCAGGAGATCAAGAGGCAACTTGCTTCTCCCCCGGTGCTAGCGAAGCCAAGGGAGTTGGAAACCTTAATTTTGTACTTATCCGTTGGAGATGTGGCAGTGAGTTCGGTTCTGGTGCAGGAGATGCAGAGGGTCAACAACCGATATACTTCGTGAGTCGGCTCTTGCAAGGAGCCGAGCTTCGATATCAACTGCTGGAAAAGGTAGCTTTTGCTCTTCTAGTCTCGGCAAGGAGGCTCCGAGCGTACTTTCAGGGACACAGGATCCTGGTGAGATCTGACCTGCGATCCGACAAATACTCCATAAGCCGGATTTGGCAGGAAGGATGATGAGTTGGGCGGTGGAGTTATCGGAATTCGACATAACTTTCGAGAGCCGTAAAGCGATCAAGTCTCAGGCGTTGGCCGACTTTGTTCGCGAGCTCACTTCAGTCCAAACGGAAGATTCTGCTAGCCTGGATACATGGCATGTGTATGTTGATGGGTCCTCTAATGCAAAAGGAAGCGGAGCCGGGGTCATTATTGAAAACCCTGATGGCGTTGCAATTGAGTACTCTATGCAAATGGACTTCGAGACTTCCAACAATCAGGATGAGTATGAGGCCCTCATAGCCGGGCTTTTGCAGGCACAAGAGCTCGGAGCCCGAAAAGTGAAGGTTTACAGTGATTCTCAGTTGGTCACCTCACAAATTGAAGGAAGTTACCAGGTCAAAGGACCCCTACTGGCCAAGTATCTTGAACGTGCAAGACGAATAATGGCAGGCTTCGAAAAGGCAGAGGTTAGTCACATTCTAAGAAGTGAGAACAACAGAGCAGACATACTATCCAAGTTGGCAAGTACAAAAGGGTGGGGAAACCACCGGACCGTGATTGAGCAAAGTATCCCGGCTCCGACGTGCATCATATCAGATCTCCCATGGGAATGATTGGCGTACTCCCATTATTGAGTACGTCGAAAATGGAAATTTTCCTGTTGAGAGAGCAGAGGCCAAGAAGCTAATCCGAGATGCGGCGTCATACACCATAATAGAGGGACAACTTTATAAGAAAGGTATTTTCACCCCTCTGTTAAAGTGTTTGAACTCGGATAGGGCCCAGTATATTCTAGCGGAAATCCATGAGGGAATCAATGGGCAACATGTTGGGGGTAAGGCGTTGGCCCGGAAGGCTCTCCGAGCTGGATACTTTTGGCCGTCCATGGTCTACGATGCGAAGGAGCATGTACAGAAGTGTGGTCAATGTCAGAGGCACGGCAGGAACCTGTTGGCTCCCCCTGAGGAGTTGAATATAATCACGGCTCCCTGGCCGTTTTACAAATGAGGAATGGATCTCTTGGGTCCATTCGCAGCAGCTGAAGGCCAGCTTAAATGGTTAGTGGTGGCGGTTGACTATTTCACAAAGTGGATTGAAGCGGAGCCAGTCGCAACCATCACTTCGGCTCGGATTCAGCGATTTCTGGAGAGGAACATAATATGTCGGTTTGGGATTCAGGCCGAGGTAGTAATCGATAACGGGACCCAATTTGCAAGCAAAGGGTTTCAGAACCTGATGGAGAATTTCCACATCCAGCATCGCTTTGCCTCGGTTGAACACCCTCAAACAAATGGCCAAGCAGAGGCTGCAAACAAAGTAATCGTGGAAGGTCTTCGAAGGCGTATTGAGCAATCTGCCAAAGGAAGGTGGGTGGAGGAGTTATGTTATGTCCTGTGGGGGTATAGAACCACAACTCAGACTTCTGTTGGGGAATCCCCATTCAGGTTAACTTACGGGTGCGAGGCTATGATTCCGGTAGAGTTGGGAGAACCATCTTGGAGAAGGGTTCAAGCCCTGTCGCAAGCAGACGAGGTCAACAGCAGTAAAATAGCCATAGAACTGGATTTGATAGACGAATGTCGGGTCATGGCACACTGCAGAAATGTTAGCGCCAAGCAGCTCGTGGCTAATAGGTTCAATAAGAAGGTGAAGCCCATGACGTTTGAAGTAAAGGACTTGGTGCTCCGACGAGAAGATGTCGGGGGACGAAACGCGGCCGATGGGAAGTTGGCTCCAAGATGGGAAGGCCCGTTCAGAGTAAAGGAACAACTATCAAGAGAAGCCTACGTTTTGGAAACCCTGCAGGGGAAACGCCTGGCAAGAACATGGAACGCAGATAAGCTGAAAAAGTATTACAGTTGACGGGAACCTTAATGCCTTTCTTTCATCTTTTCTTTTATTGTATTATGCAATTTGAATTATGAATAAGTGTTTGTTTCCTTTTGCAATTGAAAATACATCATGAAGCAGTAGAACTAAAATGTTTCTGCCATTAAAGATAAATCCAAGGTATTTGAACCTAACCCGCCAAAATGACAGGGTTAAGAGTTCTAGCCTTGCAAAGGAATCCGGGGTATTTGAACCTGTCCAGCCCAAAGGCAGGATAGAGCGTTCTAGCCCCATAAGGCAATCCGGAGGAATTGAACCCGTCTTACCCAAAGGGTGGGATTGAGTGTTCTAGCCCCGTAAGGCAATCCAGAGGACTTGAACCCGTCTTACCCAAAGGGTGGGATTAAGTGTTCTAGCCACGGAAATAGACACGAGGTATTTGAACCCGTCCAGCCCAAAGGCAGGATAGAGTGTTCTAGCCCCGTAAGAAAATCTGTCGGATTTGAACCCATCTTACCCAAAGGGTGGTGGGATTGAGTGTTCTAGCCACGGAAATAGACACGAGGTATTTGAACCCGTCCAGCCCAAAGGCAGGATAGAGTGTTCTAGTCCCGTAAGAAAATCTGTCGGATTTCAACCCGTCTCACCCACAGGGTGGATTTGAGTGTTCTAGCCACGGAAGTAGACATGAAGTACTTGAACCCGTCCAGCCCAGAGCCCGGATAGAGTGTTCTAGCCCCGTCTAGCCGCGGTAACAAATTTGAGGTATTTGAGCCTGCCTTGCCTCAAGCTCAGGTTAGTGTTCTAACCCTGCGGCTCAGGACGAGGTATTTGAACTCGTCCTCCCAAAAAGGGATCAAAAGTGAACGAAGGAAATAATATATACAGAGTAGAAATATTCCGCAACAATATATCCAAATTCATCAAATATCATCAAAAGCAAAAAACAGCGACCAATATGCGGCCTGGAATTCGTGAATGTTAATTCGAAAATCAAGATTACAAAATACCCCGGCATCCCGGGTCTTCAAGGTTGATCCGAGATGAGGGGACAAATTTCTCTTATTTCTTGCTCGAATTGCTGTGCTGCGACTTCCATCACCAAATTCCCAGATGGCGGTACATCGTTGGCGGTTTCGGTCTCCATAGCTGACGGGAAGAACGCGCCGCCCAAGACATATCCGAAGCAATCCAGTTGGTCCGTGTTCAAGGTCGCATCTGGATTGAAGTGCTTGATCTGATTGACGGCATTGTTGAACGCAGTTTCAGCAGCGTTCTCCAACGCGGATTGACTATTGTCATAATCAGCTTGCAAATTCTGGACATCAGTC
This sequence comes from Gastrolobium bilobum, assembly GCF_033153095.1. Lineage (NCBI taxonomy): Eukaryota > Viridiplantae > Streptophyta > Magnoliopsida > Fabales > Fabaceae > Gastrolobium > Gastrolobium bilobum. The sequence goes on from NW_026899384.1 coordinate 3,902, forward strand.
TCCAGTTTCTGGACCTGCTGACTCAAGACAGCGTTGTTCCTCTCCAACTCGGATAGGGACGACAGTTTCCCTTTGACAAAGTTTATGATGGCCTCCTTATCTACCTCGAGTCTGAAGAAGTCCGAGATAAGCTTCATGTCAGCCTGGTATTGCTCCAACGACGCTGTTGAAGCAGCAGCAGATAGGGTCAAATTCTTGTTATCCTCAACCAATTTGTCGTGCTCAGCTCAGAGGATATCCCTGTCGGTCTGGAGGGCATCCTTTTCGGCATGAAGCTCGGAGTGCTTCTCCAGCAGAACCGAGTACGGTTTCACCAAAGAAGCCATTTTGTAAGCGTATAGTTCGGCCATCTCCAGCTCTTTTACTTAGGCCTGTGACAAAATGCCAGTCCCGTAAAATTCTGGCGGTGGACGAGTCACTCCACGCAATTCTGTGGCCACTCCAGTTGCCCACAGAGCTCCTCTCCTGAGCCCGATAGGAAGGGGTGAGGGATCCGGACTACCGTGCTCCGTAGATGTCACAGCCCTGGGAACCCCAGTCGAACCGGCGGGGGCGGGTGCTTGGTAATTCCCAATATCAAGCCAACTGTCATCACTGGTTAAATCCAGCACGGAGGCAGCGGTGGTCGCCGGAGGAACATTGCTCGTCCCAGCAGAAGGACTGGTGGTCCGTGGACGCTTCAGGACATGGGATTGCGTCCGAGCAGAAGACTTCCCTCGCCGGGCTAGAACGTAATCCGGAACCTTGTCCGCGGAAGGATTCATTTAGGAACCTGCATACAGGAGAACGCAACCCGGGGTTAGCAAGCAACACATACCTACAAAACAAAATTTGAACATTACGTATAAATCCATACTAGTCTCAGGAAGGTCGGTTGCAGACTTTGCCACTAATGAAGCAGCGCTCAGATGCCCTTGAGCCACGATGTGAGCCAGCAAGGCCTTCGCATGTACCTTTTCCTCTGCTGACAACCCCAGCCGGTAGTCTGCCGGCTTCCGCAAGTGATGATCATATGACCAGTACAGGGGGAATCTCCCTTCCCCGTTCTCATGGAGAAACCACGGCTTGGCACCGACCTCGGCAACGACTTTAAAGAATGCACCTTTAAAGTCCTTAAAGGAGTCACTGAATACTGAAAACAATCTTCTGGACTCCGGCTTCTTTCCACCACGTCCCCGGATGCTGGTCCACCCCTTGAGCTCGGCAGGTTCAGACCCAGTTCGGGGGGTGTATATATCAAAAAAGTAGAAAAAAAGAGGCACCGTGCTGGATACGGACAGCGAGGTGCATAATTGTTCGAAGGCAACAATATAAGCCCAACCATTGGGATGAATTTGTGTAGGGGCAAGGAGAAGATGATTCAGTAGTTGAATTTTGAAAGCAGAAAAAGGAAAGCGGATACCAATTTGGGTGATTAAGTCACGATAGCAGAAGAAAAACGGAGGTTCTTCGGGATTCCGGCCCGAGCAGACGGGTTCGTCTTCGGCGGGGCAGAAAGTATCAAATCCCACTGGGTTGCCTATGGGAAGCCCGGATATCTCCTCAGTCGTCATGTATGACCGAAAGCTAAGCACCTCCTCGGTCACCCAGGGGAACTGCTTACGAAGAGTTGATAAGTGTGAAAAATTCCATTGAATTTCCTCCCTTGGATTTTGGCAATAGTGTGCCATATAGGGTGGGTTGTGCAAAAATTAAATTGTACACTTTATGAAGGTTGATAAGTGTGAGTATGTCATGCATTAAGTGAGTAATTGAATGTATGAAGAAAAAAAAATCCCTTGTAAACCTCTCCATTTAGGGTTCGACCTTTAGGGTCTAAATAGGAGTTTGAAATGCAAATTAAATTTTGAACATGTGTGTAGGCCTTGGAATATATGTATGTATGTATAAGAGAGTGTAGGAGTTAAATGGTTGAAAAATTCCTTAGTTGTGAAAATGCCACTTTGAGGCCTATGTGCTTTAATTTTAGAACCTTGGGAAATCATGAATATGTTAATGAATCTTGGATTAGATGTGTGTGATAACTTCAATTTGATGGACTAAAGCATTGGAATCATGAAATTGACATGGTTTTCTTTAGGTGCCTATTAGCCATTTACAAAGGAAGTATGTTTTAAGAGACTATTTGTGCTAGTGAGCACTTATTCTAAGGGCTATATGATTAGATGTTTAAACCTTTGGTTGGGTTAGATAAAAATAAAAATGAATACATTTCTTCTTTGGGCTTACATTTTCAAAGGAGGTATGTGCTAGGAGTTACTATTTTTCAAAGCGGGCACACTTTTATGTATAGAATAATGTTCTAAGGTGTGTGAACCTTCGCTTTGGTGAAATACAAAAGAAAATAAGGTCGCTCCTTTGTATGGCCTTAAAATGAGTTTTGGCCATTTTCAATACGTTCAGAGATACTATTTCGCAAAGTGAGAACACTTTTATGCATAAAATAATTTATATAGATGTCTAAGCTTAGGATTAGGCACAAGACAAAGAGATATTTCATAGCTCCTTTGTAATGGGCACTCTGCCTTAAATTGAGAAAAATAGACTTTAAGGTACTAAGAGGAGTAATGAGTGTTTTGAAGGCCTTTTGAGACTATCCTAAGACTAGGTAAATATGTGAAATTATGTGGGGTTTTGCTGAACAAAGAACCACCCACCCATGGTCTAATATGGTTAAATTAAAAGAAAATTGGTTATGACTTGTGTTGTAACACCCCATATGCATCCAGATTTGTTATCATATTATGGTATTAAGAGCAGCTCAAATAAATGTGGAAGCTAAAATAAAACCAGTTATTAGGCATGCAAGAATATTTTTTTCCTTATTAACATGACAAAATAACAATTCATCTATATCCTTATGTAATTGCAAAACCACAATATAAATCCTGAAATGCCTCCATATCATAAATAAATACTAAGTCATGAAGCTACATCAGTACATCACGTAGTCATTACCAACGTCCATATCTCATGGCATATACAAGACATACATGTCCAACAAAATACAAATATCAAATAAGGCATGGACAACCTCCATGCTCACAATAAATATAACATAAGCATAATAGACATATCTCAAGTACAATAATCATGTCCAAATGATATAAATAAAGCATGCATATAAATCAACTCTGCTCCGGCCTTTTGCCTTGGAAAACATCCATCTCATGGATGTCTACACCTCAAAATATGCCCACACGGGGTGAGATCTCTAAACAGAAAACTCAGTAAGCAAAGGTTCTCGAAGAGTTCCTTTTCCCCAAACTCACTTTAGTATAATAGTTCAAAAATAAAAATTTAACAGTAAAAATATAATCACATGATGCAACAACATATATATATATATATATATATATATATATATATATATCATGCATGTGTGCTAACAAGTCTATTGGCCAGAGAACGCATAATTTATGAACGTTTGCTACACGCATAAAGCATAGGGCACCAACCCTATCCCATACTCAGGGAATACCACTCTTGTGCAGCTCCACACTACACTTATGTATTATCATCTTGTGTGTAATACAACACATAATATACATATATAAAAGCGCATCATTTCATCATCTCAAATAACAGATAAGCACATATGCTATATAAATCTACCATCCCCTTCTTGGAGTATGGTGGAACAAATGAGGATTAACCCTGAGAACATGAAACTTACCTGTCAAGTAGTGTACTCAAGCTCAAAAGTCCAAACAGCAATCCACGGATCACCAAACAACAAAATCATAGTTGTTTATGCCAAAAAAATTATTAATATACATATCCCAAAATTTCAAGTCAAATGAACCATGTTTTCTTTTTCGTTTAGTAACTGCAGGCTTCTCCCAAAGCCCCCAAGCGTAAAATTGCATTTACTCTTTTTAAAATTTTAACTGCAACTATAACACTTCGTATTTCTAAACGTATAATTATATGTGATAATGTGAATTAAAGGGGAAGGATTAGTGAAAATTCGGAATTTAAGGCCCAAATAAGTAAAAAAGGGCAAAATAATAATTTACCAAACACGCAATCCTAGGCATGAAAAATTGAGTAGAAGGTCTCAAATGGTAAAAATAATGCCGGAAATGGATTCAGGACGAAAAATCGAGTGGACAAGCAAGTTTCAGAAAATTTGATGAATAATGATTTTACCAGTGTAAAAATATTGCGGTATAATTGTACCGATAAGCGTGAAAATATGATCAGTATTTTTAGAAAGTAAAAATATGATGTGAATGAGGAAAATACGTAGGTTATGAATTTATGGGTTAAATTGGGTGATTTAAGAAAGTTAAGTGACAAGTGAGACCCACTCCCACTTAAGTGAGTGATTTAAACACATGTGAGAGAACTTTTTTGGAAGAAAATTCTGCACACACTCTCTCCTCTCCCTCTCCTTCATCGTGGCCACAATTGGAGCTTGGACAAGTTTTGTTCAAGAACTTCATTCAACAAAAACTCCATCAAAACCTACTCAAATCCAAAAGTGTAAAACATTAAAGTTGTTCCAAATCACCTTGTGAACATATTTCCTTCCTTGAGTGAGCCACGAAATTGAGTGTACAAGGAGATAATTTTCCTATGGTGGGTGGCGGTTTTGATGAAATTGGTGGCGGTTGGTGGCGGTTTTGGACTGTTCAAGTTTTGAAACTTGTTCTTGGGTTTCCTAGGAGTTGATTGGTGGTAAGTTTTCACACTCTCATGGAGTTTTTATTGAGATCATAAAATGGATGAGTGTTTGATTATGTGTTGATTGGTTGATGTGGTTAGGGGCTTTTAATGATGTTGCTCCTTTGGAATTAAATGCTTAGAATGATAAATGATGATGATTGATGCAATAAAATTTATGGTGATTTGTAATGTTGTAACTTAGTGAAATTTGGAGTTGAATTCCAATACTTTGTGAAATGGCATGATGATAGGATTGGGTAATTGAGTTGTGGAGTAATTGTATGAGTGAATTATAAGATTGTATGATGTGTAGAAGTGTTGGAATGAATTGAAAACCTTGAAGCATGATTCCATGTAGAATTCAACCTATAGTTTGGTTTAAGGAAAAATGAGGTGATGAATGTTGTGTGATCAATGGTTAATACCTTGGTGCATAATGGGTGAGTTAGTTTGATGATGGAAATGATTGAGATAGTTGAAGAAATGAAAAATAGCCTTTAGGTTTAAGTGGTTATGTTGGTTAGTATTATTGTGAAGTTAATTGATTATATGCAATTGGTTGTTGATCATCGTTGTTTGATCAATATAGGTTGCCTCGCACGGAATCAATATAAGTGGATTAAGCTTGGAGCTTACGTGGGAGAGCAAATTTGTGGAGTTGAGGTAAGCCTTTGGAACTCTCGCTGGAGATATCCTTTGGGGATTCCGGTCGGGTTTTGCCGTGGGGCCGATTCTGGGAGCGGTACTAGGATGATCCAAACTTGGGACTTTCGCTGGATAGGGCTCATGAGGAGTTCCAGTTGGGTTTTGCCATAGGGTCTTCTCATCCTTGGGAGAGGTGTAACACCCCGTATATATCCGGTAATGTTATCATATCGTCGTATTAAGCTGCGCTTAATTAAAATTGCAGAATATCTTTTTCTTTTCAATTATGACGTCATTATACTTAGCCAAGTTGAATACTTAATTATTTTTCAAAACATTTCCTGTATGTAATTGCAAAGACAACTAACTGAAATACCTCATAATATATAATAACAGTGAGTATCTAAAATCACGGATCTACAACCTGTAGTCCGGACAATATCCTGATACATTATTACAACTCCAATCCAAACTATGACATAGTCAAGTCGACGTGGCATGGACAATCCCCATGCTCACCAAATAACAACAGCGTCTCAACAAGATAATCCATAATACTAAATGTAACTAAAAGCATAATAGCAACAGACATATCCAGCAATCAACATGTCAGCATATAATCAGCCATATCTAACTCAGCTCTAGCCTCCTGCCGCCTAAGGTCTCAACCCCAGCATTACCTGAACCTGAAATGGTGCCCCAAACGTGGAGTGAGATCTCTAAACAGAAATCTCAGTAAGACAAGGGGTCCTCAAGGATCTTCCACCCCAAGCTCACTTACATGTGCAATAGAAGTTCAAAAGTAGTTTAACAGTATAATTTCCAAAATAGTGCAATGCAGTAGATAATCATGTTATGTAGGTTATAACTATTCTACTGATCAAAGAAGTGAAGGAATATGTCTATTACCCACACAATACCAGCCCATGCTGTACCTACCCCCAAGGGACCACCCCATGGCTTCCCTTAAGGCAAACACCACATAAATATCATACAACAATTGCACTTAACAGCTCCATAGCATTTCAATAAAACAGTACATGAAAACACATCATGCATATAACCATCCCCCCATGGGAAATGGTGGAACCAACAATAGCTAAGGACACGAAAGCTTACCTTGCAAGCTAACTATCCAAGCCAAGAGTCCGCACAAGCTCAAGACCCACAAACAGCACAATCACAATCTGTTTATGTGAGAAATATCATCAATAACCATACTTTAAAGGTTCATTTCATTATGACAACATTTCCTTATTCGATTACGTCGTTTCTAGTTCATAATTATCAAGCATTAAGTCCCTCAATTAAAGGTATCATTGTTTTTCAACAGTAATACAAACTTCCTAGGCCATTAAGCCCAAAAGGGGACTAACCCACGCACAAAACTGGTTTCTGGTCATTTTCACAGGTGGTAATCGATTACCAACGACCTGGTAATCGATTACCACCAGCAAGGTAATCGATTACTGCACATGGTAATCGATTACCAACCAAAAGTAATCGATTACCACGGGGGCAGAACAGTTTTCTGCAGATTTTTTTTGCATAATCCGAAGCCAAAATGTCGCCCAATGACCCAAGGTTCGGTTTTGACCCAAAACAGAAGTTCATTAACACTTATTAGTCTCATATTAACAACCCTAAGCTTGAATGATTAAAGTTATCTCATTTCATAACATAAACAAGCTATTTTCATGAAAAATTAAAAGGAAGTTCAAGGTATACCAATGGGGTCCAAACTCAGCAACAAAGAAGGCTCTTGGAGCTCTCCAACAAGGCTCAAAGATTCTGACTTTGCAAGAGCACGAAAATACACCACAAGGTTGGACTTTTACCTTCTAAGATGGCTCCTTGAAGCTTCCAATGGCATGAACAAAGGCTCACACCAATGGGAACACCAACTCAGCCCACAAAACCCCTCACACAGTAGCCTAAACTCAAAAAATCAAGATCTTTAACTCACACAAGGCTTGTCCTCACAATACTCAACTATTTTGGTGAAGGAACCATGAAACAAAGGAGGTCACTTTGGTGGAGTTCAAGAAGAAATGGCTAAGGAATGGTAGAGGGAGGCAATGGAATAGTGGGAGTAGGAGCTGATCAACCACTATTCAAGTAGGAGAAAAGAGTGCCTAGGGTTTTGGGCTCAAAGTCCTATGTATAGGCCACTTAAGTTGATCGCGCAGTATTAGCGTTAATAGCTACACTTATCATTTTAATCTCAAACTTCATATTCTGAACCTAGGCATTTTTCTAAGATTTGTCATATTTTTATATTAATTTTTTGCAACACTTTTTCGGTACGCGTTTTAACACTGATAGTATTAGTTCTGGCATCAAATCTCATTATTTTGACTTCAAACTTGTTTTACAAGTCTTATATATTATTCTAAGAATGTTCATGCACTTATTATAATTTTCCGGGATACTTCACCGTTACGCATTTACACCGAGTAGCAAAACCGGTATCTTCACTTTTCGTCAGAAAAGTGACTTTCAGCATTATTAATCACTTTCTATATTTATTTAAGCCTCATAATAATTATTAGGGTCAATTATGAAATTATTTCCTAATTTCGCATAATTAATTAATTAACTTCCTTAATTAACGGTGCGGGTTCTTACAAGAGGCACCAGGAAGATTCCGGGAGTTATATGATGGGGTCCTTGAACGGAATCCTGATGTGGATGTTCTTGGATTTGTCCCCAGTTGTTTGTGATTTTGTATGTCATGCATCTTTACATAATGTTATTTGTGCACATTGAGTGAGCCATGGGGTGGAGTGATCCTCTAGTACCCTTGGTTTACTGAGATATATTTGTATATCTCACCCCGCATTTGGGGACATCATTTCAGGTCAAAATGAGCGTGGAGGATCTTCAGGCAAGAGGCCTGCCTAGATGAGGATTGGATCATGGAGTGCATGTGGATAGCATAGTTTTTTTGGGAGTATCTAGGATTACACATACTAGCATTACTTTGCATCTTGGACTTAGGGTACAAACATTGGATTGCATGTGATTATATATGGCCATGCTTTGGTTGTTCATATATTTTCCTAAGTCATTTTATCATGGGTTGTACTTTGAATATGAAATTGTATATCTCTAATGTTGTATGTTTTGGATATGGTGAGCATGGGGATTGTCCATGCCACCTGGTTTATGCTTAAGAACCAATTGTTGTAAATGATGTTTTATGGAAGTTTCAATTGATGAATTATTTATGAGTTTATGGATTGGTTGAGCTGGGAACTAGTTAAGTGTAGATTTTGATGAAATTGAATTAGGTACATAATTGAAGAATTGGAAAATGTTGAAAATACAAACAAGGTACTGCCCAATTTTCGTCTCATATATGATGGAATTGGACCTCTTGGCCTTCTTGGAAGTTATAGAGCTTTCTATTAGCTTTCCAATGAGACCAAGATTGTGTAAATTGGATTAGTATAGCTCATGTTACGGGTAAAATACGAAAGTAGGTCGAATTATCCTATTTTGGTGTTTATCTCCAGACCCTTGGCGCTATTAGCGCCGTGGTGGCGCTAATCGCGCCAACATACAGAGAAGAGATAAATTCTTGCGCTGATCGCGCCAAGTTGGCGCTACTCGCGCCGAAATTCCAGAAACCTTCTATTTCGCGGAGCTAATCACGTCGGTTTGGCGCTGTTCGCGCCGTAATCTGCGGGTTCAGCATCACATTCTTAGAAAATTCATAACTTGAGCTACAATACTCCAAATTGAGCGCGGTTTGAACCCATGTAAAGATAAAGAAGAAATATATAACATTTTAAGGAATGAGAAGCCTTTGAGAGATATAAAATTATTAGAGTAAATAAAAAGGCGAAGGCATTTAGTGTTAAACATGGATAGAATGAGTTTTTAGCTTTGTTGGTTTTTGGGAACCACTTAGCCACCTTCAAATGTAAACTGTATGGTATTAAGCTAATGTATTCATAATTCTGCTTTGAGTTTTGAGTAGTGATCGCAGTTAGTATATTGTCTGATACAATTATTTTAAAAGTGCGAATGTTATTAAAAAGAAAAAGTTTTTCCGTAATTTCAAATAACTGTTGTGATTGTGACTGCGCTTAATATCATAATTGTCGATAACACACCGGTCCGGTAACAGGGTGTTACATTTATGGTATCAGATCAGTTTCTTAGGGAACTCTGAGTATTGTATGCTAGTGTTAAGTGCTGTATAGTTGTACGCAGACTCTTATTTATACTGCATATGTGATTCCTTAGTATGGGTCTGATCAGCCCATTTCTTTGTGTTATATGTGTGGTCATTATAAGACGCCTGCCTGGCAACCCTAGAGCACCTAATGCCTGTCCTTAGCCTGATTTTGTGGCTGCAGTGTTGATTGATTCACAGACAGAGATGGTTGTAAGTAAATTATATGTAGTTGAGGACTTAGTGAGAACAAATTGGAAGTATGTCTAACCCTTGTAGGTATAATGCTACCATAGTTGAATGTGTGGTCTCATGGTTAGTAAGTATGATTGAAATGAGTTGATATTATGATGATAGTGTTGGTGAATATTCCCTATATGTATGGAGTAGTTAAAATAATTGAGTATATATGAATTTAGTGGTATAACTTTGACATGGTGGGTGACTTGGAACCCCGATGAAATCTTGAAAATTTGAATAGGTATGCCTATATGTAAAGCTTAGATACATTAAGGTCAAATAAGAAGGTTATAAGTCCCTTGTGAAGGGCATACCCTTGAATGAACTAAGATGTGTGGATGTAGACATAATTTGAATCGTTGAAATCTGAGTTGAGGAATGTGAGTACCTTGGAAAAACTATGATAGTGATGTGTTAGGTACTTCAATGTTGGAACATGGAATTTTAGTTCATGATGATTTGATATTGAGTGGACATAAGTGGGGAAATCATAATGTACTGTGAGTACAATGGAGTAAGTTGAGAGAATTGCCATGGATGGCATTGGACAAGGTTCCTTGAAAGTACGATTGTCAATAATGACATACTGGTTTAACTGAAAGGATATGCCATGAAGAAAACAAATGAGATATAAGAAAGTATGACGAAATGTTATGTACTAAGAGTAGTAGTATGCTTTTATGAGGTCAGATAGTTTATGATTTTGTTATGATGTAACATGCTTATAGGCGTGCATTAATGTGTGGGATTTTCTTGGAAATGGCTCATTTGTAGAGGTTTAGGTGGTATGATGCATAAGAGAATTGATCCATGATGGATGTCTCTTGGAAATCTCAAGGAATGCATATTGTATTTTGAAATGGCTAAATTGCCAATGGGTAGTTGTAAAGGAGAGTGGGTAATAATCCAGTGATGGCCGAAGTGCCAACATATATATATATACTTTGGGATGGCCTGAGCACCTTTATATCCATGTAGTAATAATTATTGAATTCTTTGGTTATAGGACAATGATGTCCATGGAATACCCTATGATGGGAAGTATCTGAAGAGATTGTCTCTTGGGAGTGTCATTAGACACTCAACTGGTATTGGATTCATTAAAAAGTCTTGGTGTACAAGTTACACGATGACATACATGTTGGTAATAATGTGATTAATGAGATTGTCCTGGGCCTCCCTTTTGGGGATTGAATCCTAAGAGGTGTAACTCTTGGAGGTCCCAGGTGGACACCGCTCGGAGTGAGACTCATCTGGTGATCTTTGTGCGCTGACTACGGGAAACTAGTAAGTGATGGCACTCTTCGTGTCATAGTGAAGAAGTATTGACAGACCAAGTGGTGGTATTTCAATGAGATAGACATTATACATTGACCAAGAGGAGGGGTGATCGAAAAAAAAAATGATGGGTTGCTCTTCAGTGTTGTGCATGGGTTATATGAACTATAATAGACAATGGATTAGAACTGTAACAGGATACATGAATTAATAATAGTTGTGACAGGTGTGCATAATTATGAGAAGAATCATGGAATCATGTGATGGTGGTTGTGTTATGAACTAGTTTGAAGGACTAGTCAAGATAAATATGTGGACCATCTATGGAAAGGAATTAACCCAGGAGGTCACAGTGAATTGTGCAAGTATTAGATATAATTATTATACCACTAATCCTATAATAAGGGCAGCCTCATATGTTTATACAAAACACATTTTGCCGTTATATACAGATATGATAGGGATATTGTTATCTCTGTGCGGCTTATGTGCTCGAAGAATATTGTCATCTTTGTGCGGCTTATGTTCCCGGAGAAAATGGTTACCTCTGTGCGGCTTATGTGCCCGGAGTGTATGGCTATCTCTGTGCGGATTATGTTCCCGGAGACTCTTGTTATCTCTGCGCGGATTATGTTCCCGAAGACTATTGTTATCTTCTATATGGACTATGATCCTTGGAAGCATCCTAAATTGATGAGATGACTGGTATAAGAGAAATGTTGTATGTTGATGCACAACTGAGAGTGTGCCATGTGAATAGTGCAGGATGTGATGCCATGTACTCGTAAGTGGACAATAAGTTTTCAAATTGGGTATATGATGTGAGGCATAATGTGTAGGAGTTTCTGAAGTGTGATGTTGAAGCACACTGTTGTGGGTGTAAATTAAGTATGATGAGGTAACTTTCAGCTTCAAGTGATGTTGTGAAGTTTGTTGGGATGCTCGCCTTATGTGAAAAGAGATAATAGCTTGATTAAGAGTCGACAGATTGATTAAATGTCCTTCTAGGAAGGCTAGTGATGATCGAGATTTTAAGTTAAGGCAGTGACCTGTTATCCTTTAATAAAAAATTAATTGTGATGGAGTGAAATACCAATGTCTAATAATGGCTGGTAACTAGAATTGTGTTGGGTTAAATAAAGGGTTGATATCTCTGCCCTGGTAGTAGAGTTACTTATGGAGTATTGTATATTGCATATGCAACTTATGGTGGGAGATGTGTTGAAAATGCACAATGTTTATGTTGTTATTGGCTAGGTACCATGATATATGGTCATGTGCTTGTAGTAACCTGAAATATTCTGAGAGACTTGTATACCCACTGATGTTGATTTATAAAAGTAATGATAATGATGGAATTAGTTTCATATGATAGAATAAATAGGTTTTGAAAATCCCTATATATGATGGGACTTGTATGCAAGAGAGATGATGTGATACATTCGAACGGTACATCAATGGTAAATGTAATGATTATGAAATTGAGGTATACATGAATGTAATATATATGTGGAATTTATTACTTGAGTATGGAATGATGTGTAAACATAGTTGTTGGTGGAAATCATAGGCATGGTGCCTTTAATGTGAAAATCGTTGATGGGTTGTATGTTAAGCCTTGAGATGGCTAAGTTGATAAAGAAATGAACAATTGATGGGAAGTATAGGTATGACCTTGTATATAAAATTTCATGAGTGGACTTGTTGTTGAAGGCTTTGAAATGGCAAATGTGATATGTAAACTATAATGAGTGGTCCATTAGGTAATAGTGAAATGTGTTGGGAAATTGATTCGCCAGTGTTCTTTGATGGAAGGTAGTGAACCTGTAAGGTCAGATTCGAAATTTGGGCACAGAAAAGGTTCCTGTTTTATATCGTGTGCAGAAGTGGAATTGCACGTTCTTAGATTAAGAACATGAGTAAAGATATATGTATGTATAACTTGTGGCTAAAGGCCGTGGATGAGGATTATTCCCTCTGAGGCTGAATTTACCATGAAAGTAAACCATATGATTAATTCGGTGAAATTGCGTCGAGGAAGAGTTGAGATACCGAAATGGTATTTAATGTGGACTAAGATGTTCAGAAAACTTGATTGTATTACAAAGTAAGACTATGTTATAAGTGGTACTGAAAATGATTTAATGACGAAAGTTCTAGAGTTCGCGGGTATAAAACTCAATCGAAGGATAATTACTGGTTGAAATGTGTCAGTGTGATATGTGCATGTGAGGCAAGGATTGAAAATTAGGAAGTGATGAATTGAATTGCCTTATATCTAGACTGGATATGATCTTATGTGGATATTTGTTGATAAACTAGCTAGGTTAACACACTTACAAAAGAAATCATGGGCTTTATGGGTAAGATAATCCAACTAGTAAAAATGAAATTGGTCAATCAGAGAAAGTTCGCAACTGCGAAGTATGCTCCGGTTGATCACTTGTGGTTATACCGGATTACATTGAAATTTGGGAGAACCTGAAGATCCCATTGGTCATATTGAAATGCTGGACCATGGTGAAAATAGGTTAGGAAGAAAAGTAACTCTGATGTTAAAGATTCAGTGGGAAGGACGTACACCTGATGAGGCTACTTGAGAACGGGAGAATGAGATTCTCCGGCTGTATCCTGAGTTAGCGGACCAGCACGACTTAATTTTGCGGACAAAATTTCAAAAAGGAAGGGTGAATATAACACTTCATATTTCTAAACTTATAATTATATGTGTTAATGTGGATTAAAGGCGAAGGATTAGTGAAAATTCAGAATTTAAGGCCCAAATAAGTAAAAAGGGCAAAATGGTAATTTACCAAACACACAATCCTAGACATGAAAAATTGAGTAGAAGGTCTCAAATGGTAAAAATAATGCAGGAAATGGATTCAGGACGAAAAATCGAGTGGACAGGCAAGTTTCGGAAAATTTGATGAATAGTGATTTTACCAGTGTAAAAATATTGTGGTATAATTGTTCCGATAAGCGTGAAAATATGATCAGTATTTTTAGAAAGTAAAAATATGACGTGAATGAGAAAAATACGTAGGTTATGAATTTGTGGGTTAAATTGGGTGATTTAAGAAAGTTAAGTGACAAGTGAGACCCACTCCCACTTAAGTGAGCAATTTAAACACATGTGAGAGAGCTTTTTTGGAAGAAAATTTTGCACACTCTCTCTCCTCTCCCTCTCCTTCATCGTGGCCACCAATGGAGCTTGGACAAGTTTTGTTCAAGAACTTCATTCAACAAAAACTCCATCAAAACCTACTCAAATTCAAAAGTCTAAAACATCAAAGTTGTTCCAAATCACCTTGTGAACATCTTTCCTTCGTTGAGTGAGCCATGAAATTGAGTGTACAGGGAGATCATTTTCCTATGGTGGGTGGCGGTTTTGGACCGTTCAAGTGTTGAAACTTGTTCTTGGGTTGCCTAGGAGTTGATTGGTGGTAAGTTTTCACACTCTCATGGAGTTTTTATTGAGATCATAAAATGTATGAGTGTTTGATTATATGTTGATTGGTTGATGTGGTTAGGGGTTTTTAATGATGTTGCTCCTTTGGAATTAAATTTTTAGAATGATAAATGATGATGATTGATGCAATAAAATTTATAGTGATTTGTAAAGTTGTAACTTAGTGAAATTTGGAGTTGAATTCCAATACTTTGTGAAATGGCATGATGATAGGATTGGGTAATTGAGTTGTGGAGTAATTGTATGAGTGAATTATAAGATTGTATGATGTGTAGAAGTGTTGGAATGGATTGAAAACCTTGAAGCATGATTCCATGTAGAATTCGACCTATAGTTTGGTTTAAGGAAAAATGAGGTGATGAATGTTGTGTGATCAATGGTTAATACCTTGGTGCATAATGGGTGAGTTAGTTTGATGATGGAAATGATTGAGATAGTTGAAGAAATGAAAAATAGCCTTTAGGCTTAAGTGGTTATGTTGGTTAGTATTATTGTGAAGTTAATTGATTATATGCAATTGGTTGTTGATCATCGTTGTTTGATCAATATAGGTTGCCTCGCACGGAATCAATAAAAGTGGATTAAGCTTGAAGCTTACGTGGGAGAGAAAATTTGTGGAGTTGAGGTAAACCTTTGGAACTTGGGTTTTAATCCCTTGTGTGCTCCACCACACCTAGTGGAAGGTTGTGGTTGGATTTTGTGCCTTTGGACATTGTGTGAATATGTATGTTCATGCATTATTGCTTGATTGTGTGACATGCTTGGAGCATGTTGTGTGTGAATTGTTTGATCTCTGGCCAGTAGATGTGTGTTGGTTTGGACTTCCGCTGGAGATATCCTTTGAGAATTCCGGTCGGGTTTTGCCGTGGGGCCGACTCTGGAAGCGGTACTATGATGATCCAAACGTGTGACTTCCGCTGGATAGGGCTCATGAGGAGTTCCAGTTGGGTTTTGCCATGGGGTCGTCTAATCCATGGGAGAGGCACCAGGAAGATTCCGGGAGTTATATGATGGGGTCCTTGAACGGAATCCTGATGTGGATGTTCTTAGATTTGTCCCCAGTTGTTTGTGATATTGTATGTCATGCATCTTTACATAATGTTATTTGTGCACATTGAGTGAGCCATGGGGTGGAGTGATCCCCTAGTACCCTTGGTTTACTGAGATATATTTGTATATCTCACCCCGCGTTTGGGGACATCATTTCAGGTCAAAATGAGCGTGGAGGATATTCAGGCAAGAGGCTGCCTAGATGAGGATTGGATCATGGAGTGCATGTGGATAGCATAGTTTTTTTGGGAGTATCTAGGATTGCACATACTAGCATTACTTTGCATCTTGGACTTAGGGTATGAACATTGGATTGCATGTGACTATATGGCCATGCTTTGGTTGTTCATATATTGTCCTAAGTCATTTTATCATGGGTTGTACTTTGAATATGAAATTGTATATCTCTAATGTTGTATGTTTTGGATATGGTGAGCATGGGGATTGTCCATGCCACCTGGTTTATGCTTAAGAACCAATTGTTGTAAATGATGTTTTATGGAAGTTTCAATTGATGAATTATTTATGAGTTTATGGATTGGTTGAGCTGGGAACTAGTTAAGTGTAGATTTTGATGAAATTGAATTAGGTACATAATTGAAGAATTGGAAAATGTTGAAAATACAAACAAGGTACTGCCCAATTTTTGTCTCATATATGATAGAATTGGACCTCTTGGCCTACTTGGAAGTTATATATCTTTTTATTAGCTTTCCAATGAGACCAAGATTGTGTAAATTGGATTAGTATAACTCAAGTTAAGGGTAAAATACAAAAGTAGGTCGAATTGTCCTATTTTGGTGTCTATCTCCAGACCCCTGGCGCTATTAGCGCCGTGGTGGCGCTAATCGCGCCAACATACATAGAAGAGATAAAATTCTTGCGCTGATCGCGCCAAGTTGGCGCTACTCGCGCCGAAATTCTGGAAACCTTTAATCGCGCCGGTTTGGCGCTGTTCGCGTTGTAATCTGCGGGTTCAGCATCACATTCTTAGAAAATTCATAACTTGAGCTACAGTACTCCAAATTGAGCGAGGTTTGAACCCATGTGAAGCTAACGAAAAAATATATAACATATTAAGGAATGAGAAGCCTTTGAGAGATATAAAATTATTAGAGTAAATAAAAAGGCGAAGGCATTTAGTGTTAAACATGGATAGAATGAGTTTTTAGCTTTGTTGGTTTATGGGAACCACTTAGCCACCTTCATAATTCCGCTTTAAGTTTTGAGTAGTGATCACAGTTAGTATATTGTCTGATATGATTATTTTAAAAGTGCGAACGTTATTAAAAAGAAAAATTTTTTCCGTAATTTCAAATAACTGCTATGATTGTGACTGCGCTTAATATCATAATTGTCGATAACACACCGGTCCGGTAACGGGGTGTTACAGCAAATCTACACCAAAAATTATAATATTTTAATATGTTAAACTAGACATCCTAAGCTTTCAAACGAAATACTTTATGTCTCAAGCGGAGTTGTGTAACTCCGGTTATGTTTTTCGCAAGGTTTCTACTGCAAACTGAATTTCCAGCAACCAAGTCGTGACTTCAAACTAACACTGCGATGAATCCATTTATCTAATGGCTATGAAATTTTACAAGGTTGTAGCCCTATGTTTTAGCTTAAGATAGGTCTAAACCTCACTCAATTTAAAGCTCTATAGCTCGAGATATCACGATTTTACCAAACTAGTGTGCTGTTGTCATATTTGCACTAGGTAATCGATTACCATACAGGGGGTAATCGATTACCCTTGATGGTAAACGATTGTAATCGTTTACTGGTAATCGATTACCACCTGCGCAGAAACACGAAAATGCATATTTTTATGCATAATTCGAGCTCCGATGACCTCCCAAGGTTCCAACCTTCGATTTACCCACAAACAAAAGTTTAAACTACCATATTACCCTTAAATTAACAACTTTTAACTTGAATCATCAAAGTTTCCCTTTTTAAAGACTCAAAACAAGCTTTGTTCATGAATTTACAAAGAAAATGGTGAAGGGTTACCTAAGGGCCTTTGAAAACAAAAAAATGAGGGAACTTTGAGGACTTTGAAAATGCTCCAAGATACTGACTTGGTGGTGCACGAAAATCACATTCAATGGTAGGTCTTTTCTTCACAAAAATTGGTTCTTGAAGCTTCCAAGATTGTAACAATTGCTTCTACACCCTAAGCCCAAGTGGATAGCCCCACAACACCCCAAAACAAAACCTTGAATGCCCCAAAAGTGGGTCTTTCTTTCACTAATCACAAGCTCTCAAGGGTTTAGAATATTAAAAAGAAGAATAAAACATAAAAATGTGTTCTTTGTGAACTTCTATGGAGAAAGGCACAATCTTTCTTGGGAGTGGTGGAGAGAATATTCAAGGTTTGAGAAAAAATAGGGCTGCACAGATTTTCTAAAATAACCTAGGTTTTAGTGCCCATTAACCATTTATAGGTGCCCTCACTTAAACTAACAGTCTTAGTTTAATTAGTTTCGCTCTT
The DNA here is from genome assembly GCF_033153095.1 of Gastrolobium bilobum. Classification (NCBI taxonomy): domain Eukaryota; kingdom Viridiplantae; phylum Streptophyta; class Magnoliopsida; order Fabales; family Fabaceae; genus Gastrolobium; species Gastrolobium bilobum. Next base: position 21,941 of record NW_026899384.1, read on the forward strand.
CGTTTAACTTTAAAATTTTATATTCTTAACCTAGACAATTTTGTAGGAATTATCATATTTTTATATTAATTTTTCGAGACACTTTGATGGTATGCATTTTCTACTGCGAAATAGCCGGTATTAGTTCTGACATCACTGCTTATTATTTTCATCTCAAATTTGATATTCTTGACCGATATATTTTTCTAGAAATATTAATATTTTTATCACTATTTTTTGAGTTACTTCACCGGTATCCATTTATACCGTGAAATACCCAATGTTTGCACTTTTCTTCTGAAAAGTGACTAAATATAATTATTATAATCTTTCTATATTTATCCAAAGTAAATTATGGAATTATTTATTAAAATCGTATCTAACTTATTAAATTCCTAACTTAGCGGTGCGGGTTCTCTTACATATGTGTATGACATAATATTAACATAAGAATTGGTAAATAATAGATAAAATCAAAAAAATGGTGTGTCTGGTTAATTACTTGGCTTTGAACCATTTTATTGATATTTGTGTGGATTCCATATTCTAGGTGCACGTAGGAGTCTGGTTGAGGATCCAACATCAGAGAAGGCTAGGTAACTCGTATTTCGGGTAGGCTAGTTATACAGCTTCGAGAGGTAAGCTCTATGTTTAAGGAGTTTTCTTCTACTTTGTGTTCCGCCATAGTGTACGAACTATGGTCGGGTTGTATGATATGTATGAAATATATGATATAGATTCATTCATATAGAGCTTTATGATGATGTGATATGACATGTTTTATATGATATGTGTGATGATTCTTGGCCATTGAATCGGTGTGCATAAACTCCGTGTAGGGAAGAGACCCTTAGGAATAACAGTGTGCACTGTAACAGCCCGTTGTACACCTGTATTGTTAACATTAATTATGATATTAAACGCAGTTACAATCACAGCAATTAATTTATAAAAACGCGAATAAACTTTTTCCGATTATTACGCGAGCCTTTAAAACATAAAAGGCGTAATAATTAAAAGCTGTGACCGTAACGGTAAACTCTTGCGGAAGACTTATTTAAACTATTTTTATAACTTACTTTACTTATTATAAGTTACTAAGAGGTTCCCATAAACCCACTTAGCCAATTACTAACTTTTACGTTTTTACTTACCGGATCATGGTTCACTAATTAAATTACTGCGAACGCACAACAAAATTCAGTCCTTCCACTCAGGTTATATTTTTTCTTACTTAATTCCCTTTCTAAAATGCTATCACATGCTATGATCGGAGTACGTTTGCTCCGGATATCGCCGTTTAAAGTTGGACAAGCAAAATTGCCCTCCAACCCCAAAACAGCTCTAAACATCCCTCACTCTCTGAATTACTGCACAGAATCCACTCATCCAATTGCTCTCAAAATTTTACACCATAAACTAGACACCTCAATCTTCGATTTGATATATCATACGCTTAATTTGACCAAGAAACGAAGCGAGAATAAAATTCCCAAAACTGGACCAGAACAGCCCCCAAGTGCAGGGCAAAACAGGGCAGTTGTGTTCACTGACTTCCACAGGGCTGCGCACAACCCATAAAATTCTAATATTTTGACACAATGTAGGGGACATCTCAAGCTTCAAAATGGCGTATGGAACGTCCCTATCGGACCTCTATGGAGGGAGATATGTTCTCCCGAAGTTCGTCCAAATATGCCAATTCTACAGAAAATTCGCCAGAATTTCCTTTGTTTTTCCTTAAATCCCCAAATTTGTACAAGCTCACTAATGCCACAAATATACCTAATAATCCAATGGGTGGCACACACAAGAACCAGCAATGCCTTGGGGCACTTACAACCCAACAATATACAGCAATTCCATATCATATACAGTAGCATGCAGAAATGATCCATAACACTATATATATCACATCAAAAAGGTGGCTTTGTGCCCTAACTACAACATCCTACATCAACCTACATAAACATAATACATCACAGTATCACAAATAACATCTGTACACAGGCGTATAGCCTCTTAGAAAGCCCAGCTAATAACCATGCATCGGCAAAATATCAAATAACCAGATTACAGTGTAACATATAAATACTACAGACTCCCAAAATAAGCAGGCAACCTCTATGCTCAGATCTACTCATCAACCACGGGCCTCTTGCCCCGAGAACGATCGTCAACTGCTGCGATACCTGAAATATGTCCCCATAACGCGGGGTGAGAATGAATCTCAATAAACTTGGGGTTTATAGAGCAGTCTCCACCCAAGAGTCCACTTCCTGCAAGAAAATATCAAGTACCAAGACATAGATAACACCATATAGTCCATATTAGAATTTTCGTATCATATATCTTTTCTGATAATTCTCATTTATTCTTATAACGTACCTTCTTATAAATCTTAAGTATGTTCATGTCTTATGTATAAATAAGGCTTTCATCTTATATTCGTAATATCGTATCATAATCAATAGCATACTCATAATGATCAGAGAACTAAAATTTCCTCGGCTATACCTTATGTACAACGTGATCATATCCATAAATGCTTCCTCTGTTCAGAAACCATAACTCACACTTCCAAGGCTTTATTTCATTGAAGATCATATCATATTAACTTATCATAACAAAAATAATATCATATGCATGCACTATATGAATGCAACTACGCAAAGTATCAATATTAACAACAATTATATCCATACGGAAACCATAATCGCCACTGATCATGGCGGAACCAAAGGCTGAGAAAACTCCTAAACCGAAAGCTTACCTGTCACATCTTTCCTGCTGCTAACTTGCTATTTAATACACCGTAACTTGGTTGTCTACAAGTTGTTCGTCCACCTACTTCGTCCGATTACACTCTGTTACCGTACATATAAAAGTACCATTAATTTCCAATGAAATATACATTACTTGAAATCCGAATAATTATATTTCATATGTTAATTTCATAACCAACTTGACAACTTTATTTCCCTTGACAGTTCATGCCATCCCATAAGTTTACAACGTAACTTATACTTCATAACTTAGACTCCCAACTAGTTAATTAATTTACTAATTTATAGTTAACATTTCATACGCTTTTAACAAAGCTTCACGTATCTTAAACCATTTGAATCATACTTACTTATTCTAGAAAAATGCTATAAATCAATTACTTGAATTAAAAACACCCAATTTATGCCCATTCTTTCCTTCATGGCCGAACTCAATATATAAACATATATACAATTCTTTCGTTGCCATAGTTAACCAATAAACTTGATTCTCATACAAATATTTATTACATAAAATTTTTGTTAACTTCACATAACTAACATCATAATATTGAACCTCACATAACCTAAAAAAAACATCTTCAATGATCATATACATATATATTTTCCTTTAATCTTGACAAAGTCTTTACCACCCTTCGTTGTGTAATTGTAACTACTCCAAGTTACTTTAGATTATATTTAACTTTTCTTTCTTTTTTCTTTTTTTAACACAACCACCACTTATTAACCTAATCTTAACTCATTAGGTTATGCCTTCACTTAACATACTATACTCATAATCCAATTATAAAATCATTACTAATAATCAACATTGATGTCTTTCAAGCATCAACTTAATCACCAGTATCTTACTTAACAGATTTGACATAAAATAGGTCTAATGACCTTTTCACAAATTAAACCATATTCCATCTTGATTTATTATATCAAGTGGACCCTAAACTACACTAAAACAACAGCACTCACATTCATGCCATCCATTATCAACTACATTGAGAATTTAAAGTGGAATTATATATGATAAAGACAAGAATCAAACCCACATCATAACTAACGTGAATAGAAGATCAGCTGTGTCAATTCTTATTGACAAGTATACCATTATTTTCTTCTTTGGCTTCCCCAACTTTATAACAAACAGTATATCCAAAGCACCAAATTGATTAGCTTCCTATTACACCTACTTTTTTTTACGTGTCCTCTTTCTACTTATTAAAAATTACACTTGGAAGTCTTCTCAACTATTTTTGAAAGCACAAGTAATAAATAATCATCTGAGATAACAACCAAATTGCATCTTTCTTTTTTTTCAATAATGCGGCTTTTGAAGCACCTAATTAGCTTTCTAGTTGCAAGTTCTGTTTTTTTCCTTTCCTATCATTATAGATTACTTTGTTCATCAACCATATATGTTCCAAACATCTTTTAAACATATTTTTCAAGACTTAGAGATTTACCCCTCCTATTTTACCACTCATGGCCGAATGGCCTATATAAAGGGGTATATGAATTTTCTTTCAACCTTCGCTTAATATATATTAAACCAATAATCATTTGGTCCATTTAAATCATAGTTCCATTTATGCATTTTAACAAACACTTAGTCTGCACTATTTTCCCTCACTTGGCTGATTAGGTCTTTGTACGTATATCAAATCCTTTTACTCATTTTAAGCATTTCCATGTTTAGTTTAACATAGAATCAACAAACAACCAATAACCATGCACAAAACCCCTTAAATAATTATGATATCATGCATCCCTAATCAGCCCTCATCATAGAAAAAAACACTTGCTTATAACAAAATTTCCAGCCATTATAATTTAGGTGTATTACCTTAAATAGCTTCACTTGAACATAAACAGCATATTCCAACTTAAGGACTTGAAGAAAACCCAACTTCTACACCTTGGATGAACAGTAGCAGCCCGCTTTATAGAAGGCTAACTCAAGATATAAAACTTTCCAAGGTGAAAAGAATGGAGATTTAGGATTACAAGACCTAAAGCTATAAGTTTTGTATGATAGAATTTTACTAGTTTTGCCTAAATCTTCAAGAACTTCCTTGCCCTTTTTCCTTAGCAAGCTTCGGCCTTCATGAGAAGAAAGGAAAGAAAAGATGAGCGTGAGAGACCAATCCCAAGGGGCTGCCGACGTGTAACCTTTATGCTTAAATTCTATTGGTTACCTAATTGACTTCTTAACATGCTTAAGAAAGAAAATGACGTGGGATATGTGAGGCACACACCATCAACCGACTTTTGGAAGAAAAAAAAGGAAAGATCATGTAACTTACATATTCACCTAATTGACTTTTCAACCTACACTTCCATTGGCTCACTTAAAAGCAAGAAAAATAACAACTAACGTAAATTTTGAAATCAAAAGAAAGTTACCCACTTTGATGTTACAATTAACCAAGTGACTATGTTAGTTTACTTAATCAACTTTGTAACTTTTAAATTAAATGTTATAGGTTCATTTTTAATACATCTTTTACTTAATTTTAATTTATTAATCTAATCATCATTTAATTAATTTTAAGATACTTTGAAGTCACTAATTTTTCTAAACTATTTAATTATACATTATAATCCATGTTTAGGCTTATTTTGTCTAATTACCAAAATAACTCTAACTTACACCATCATGACATTGATATTTTTAATCATATCTAATAATTATTTTTGGATCCATTAGACTATATTCTCTTATTATTTATCACATGAGTCTATCAATTTAACTCTCACAATTTCATTGCATAAGTATTTAATCTAGTTAACCACCTAATTAATTCATTTCCCTTAATTTACTAATGAGGGTTGTTATATGCACCAATGAGATATGAGATATGAGATATTCCATGTAGGAGAGAAACCCTTGGGAATAAGTGAGTTGATTTTCACATGGAGAGAAGTCCTTGGGGAATGACTGTGTACTTCAGAGATGTTATATGAGATATGTTCAGTATAATATGATATATGATGTATATGATGTTTTGTATATTTTGTATCTGGCTGTCATGCAGGAAGTGGGCCCAGAGTATGGAGAGTTCTCTATAAACTTGGAACTTACTGGAGATTCGTCTCTCACCCCATTTGGGGATATGATTTCAGGTACACAGTTAACTGGAGAGCTCTCACGGGGTGATATGTACCTCACCTAGAATAGTGAGACCCAAGACCAATTTAGTTAGGATCGTTTCTACAATCAGGAATTTAAAACAAGAAATAAAGAATCTTGACCCGTTATCTATGGAAGATAAGAACCAAAGGTATAAGAAGGATAAAGACGCCACACTCAAGAAAGAAGAAGGCGAGTGATAAGTCTATGTTGAACGCCACAAGAGTAAGCTTCTTGATAAGTTCAGAGTTCTAGATAAGAACCAAAGAGAAGAAACCTCTCTATTATATTATAACTTCCAAATCTAATTACAAGAGTTATATCCTCCCTTATTTTTACTTGGAACATCTTTCCAAGAATAGGAAAAGACTAGCAAATGAAAAGACACTAATTTAAAGTTGACAACTTGAAAAAAAGGAAAAGACTCTAATCAGCCCCTAAACATTAATGACATTGAAAATGTTAATCAGCCACACTAAGCATTAATAACATTGAAATTGCTATCAGCCCCACTATGCATTAATTGACATTGGAAATTGCTGCTCATTCCACTCAACCTCCCTTGCATTGATGGAATTAACTAAATTCTGATTATGAATAAATTTGGACTTGATGTTTTCATGATTAGCCCACATTTGTTGGATCAACCCACTAAGAGCTTCTTTAAACTTCTTGGTCCTTGATCTTGTGATTGGCCCATTTGGCAATTGCAATGGATCACTAGGTATTGTCTTCTTATTCATATCACGGGGCAAGGACCTTACTCATGGCTAGAGGTGCTAGCATGAGGATATGGAGTTTTGGGTAGCCGGAGGCTACTATTTACTATAGATGTTATTTTTGGAGAGCATATACTGTTATATTTGTGCTCTATTTATTTAGGGATCGTGATGTCTGATCCAGAGTTATGTATATGGCCTGTATAGGTGTTGTACATGCTTTCCGCTTTTTATGCATGTACATTTTAATATTCAGGCGTTATTATGAGATGAGGTATATTCTGAGATATGATTGCATGTTGTTAGATTTAGAGGCACGAAACCTTGTATGCATGCGCCCATGGATGGCTTTATAGTCATATGTGATATATATATATATATATATATATATATATATATATATATATATATATATATATATTTGATATATTTTATTAGGGCGTTATGAAAGTGGGATCATATCCCCGTTTATCCGAGAAACAAATGGAACTCTGTCCGATTCGAGACTCTGTTTGGAGTGAAACTTGTGGTCATATCCTAATGGTATGCGATCTTTAGCTATGGTCATTTATCTGATATGTATTAGAGAATGAAAGGATAAAAGGAAAGTATGTTATGAACAAGTAAGAAAAGATGTATGTGTTGTAATATATCATGTGAATTAAAGGAAAGAAAAGAAGAAGAAAAAAGTTAGCTCGTACTTCCGCTGATGCATGTTTAAATATCATATGTATGTTAATTGAACTGGTTCGAGATGAGGATGTTACATAGAGGCATCTAATGCCTGGACATAATGGAGGGATGATATGGCGCGGGAGATGTTTGACATGTGGAAGGGACATGTTTGATGCAATTCTTCAAATTATGGTCTATGTAATTGGTTGTTTTTTAATATTGTCATAGTTCAGATAAAAAGACATTTTTAATTTCATTAATCATGTAATAATACCTATTAGACAACTGATGTCATTATGTTGATGTATGTTATGTTTTGCCTAATATTTTACTCTAGGTTCCATTTCACCTCTCAACACTATCAATTATTTTTCCATTGGTTTTCCAACCTTCCATCCACCACACAACCCATCTAATTACCATAAAATACACAACACATCATCCAAATAATTTCAACAACATCATTTCTCTTATTTTTCCTTCTTGGCCGAAATCAACAAATGCCCACACCAAGGACCATTCAATTCAATTTAGAAATGTAATACATCCTATCATCCCATTATTAACTCATATACACCTCCAACAATCCAATTACACAATCCTAACAACAATTCCAAACACAAAGTCATGACACCATCAAAATTTTCCTAAGTTAAAAATCATATTTTTCACCAATAATTTTTATTGCATTTATGGCTCCTACACATCATTCTAAGACATATTCATGTACAAACATTTTCCATTTGAGCTCTCTAACTCCATAAATCAAGCATACAAGCTCTAGGTTTTCATGAAATTAAATCATCAAATCAATCCATGAAAGGTGTTGAATTTTACCCACAATCAAGTCACAAGACTCCTCCAAGTGATCTCCAAGCAATAGCTTAAGCAAACAACTCTAAAATCACAAAAATCCTCTCAATTTTTGTGGCTGGTTTTTCCCCACATCTCTCAAATGAGAGGGTTTCAAGAAAAACTAATATATGGGTTGTGTTCGGATGATGATTTCCAACAACTTTGCTCACAAACTTTTCTTGATTCGGAGTTGTATGGAGTGAGTAATGGAAGAAAGAAATTTTCAAAGAGAAATGGTGTGAGGAGAGAGAAAGTCACGATTTTGAGAGAGAGTGAAGGTGGGAGATGATGAATAGTGTATATGCACATGTGTCTTAAGTAACTTAAGTGAGGTGGGCCCCACCGCCACCTCACGCGATTTCAAACTAATTCAAAACTCCCTCCGATTCCACTAAACCACCATAGTTTCATAACCTATTTAGAAACTCTAATTTTTAACATTAACCATTTTCCTTTAATTACCCTTGATCAGATGAATCCTGAGTTTTCCGTTCGTTCGGAGAAAATGTTGTTTTAAGCTGTTACCCACTCTGTTGGCACGCTTCCCCAAACTTATTCATTTCCCTCAATTTTCATCAGAAATCATATTTCCTAGTCCTATATACCATTTATAACTTGTATTCAAAACCTAGAGCTCAAAACTCAATCGACACGCTTTACGGTGCAACTGTACTGCGGTATTTTGACCCGGTAAAAACACTATTCACTGAATTTTCTAAAACTTGCCTAACCACTCAATTTTTCGTTCTGAATCCATTTCTAGGGTTATTTTTATCATCTGAGACCTTCTACTCAATTTTTATCTTCCTAGGGTTGTGTGTTGGCCAATTACCGTTTTACCCTTCCTTTGTATTTTGACCTAATTTCCAGGATTTTCACTAATCCTTCCCTTTTAATCCATGTTTAATATTTTAATATATAATTTAGAATTGCGAGGTGTTATACTTCCAAAGGCTCCCAACAGTCTGGTCAGTTGTTAAGTGAGAGTATTAAGCAAAGAAAAATCCTATCACCATTCAAATTTGCGCCTAACTAAATGGGGGCTGATGCAGTTGATCAGAAAATAAGAAAAACCTGATGCTCCCTCTCTCCTCTTAGGGTTCTAGGAAAAGTTCCAACCTTTCTTCTTCTCTCTCCTTTTTGCACCATCACCTAGCCTCAAGACACCATTACAGTCTTGAGAAAAATAATCCAAACACTTGGTAGCATCTTCCTTGCATGCGCCTAGCCAGCCACCGAGGATAAGGAGTGATCAAGGAGAAAGAGTTCTTGCTAGCAAGAAGGAGATAACCGTGTGGATCACCGTTGGAGGGCGTTATCCTTTTGCGCCTACAAGTGAAAAGGAAATTCTGAAACCCCATATTATTTCAATGTAAAGCATTCATACATGGAGTGTATAGATGGTCTATGCTTCCGCTGCGAAAATTTTTGTTTTTCAACCCATGTATGCACTCCATAGTATGACCATGGTGCAATTTTCGAACCTTCATCCTACTCTTTTCATTATCTAATACGACCCAATGAACAGAGGACTCAGCTTCCTCACACCCAATGCACGACCAACACCCGTAACTGGAGATAACCCCACAAATATATGATCACCTTCTTCAAATTCTAGCGGTCTATGTCTATTATCATAATAACTTTTCTACCGATTATGTGCCTGTTTAAGTTTCTCTCTGATCATTTCAATATGTGTTGTAGTTTCTTGCACAAAATCTGGCCCAAATCTCTCTTTATCACCTACCTCAGTCCAACAAGTAGGAGTACGACATCTCCGTCCATACAATGCCTCATACGGTGCTATGCCCAGACTGGAGTGAAAACTATTATTATACGAGAATTCCACCAGTGATAAATACCTGTCCCAAGCAGTGCCCTGCTCCAATGTGCAAGCTCTCAGCATATCCTTAAGTGTCTGTATGGTCCTCTCAGTCTGACCACCAGTTTGCGGGTGATACGCAGAGCTCAGCCTGAGCTGAGTGCCAAAAGCCTGTTGCAAGGCTCCCCAAAAGCGACAAGTAAATTTCGGGTCCCGAACACTAACAATACTAACTGGTATCCTGTTGAGCCTTACAATCTCCTTCACATATAACTTTGCTAACTTCTCCGCAGCGAAATCCACTCGCACTGGCAGAAATTGTGCAGACTTCGTAAGCCTGTCCACTATAACCCAAATTGAATCGTGACCAGCCTGAGTCCGACGCAAACCAACAACGAAATCTATAGAGATGCTCTCCCATTTCCACTTTGGTATATCCAATGGCTGAAGTAAACCAGCAGGTTTCTGTTGTTCATTCTTGATTTTTTGACAAATTAAGCACCTTGATACATACTCAGCAACATCCTTCTTCATCCCAGGCCACCAGAACTTAGCTTTCAGATCTTGATACATTTTTGTGGCACCTGGGTGGACAGCATACTGACCCTTATGGGCTTCAGTCATTACCTCCTCTGCTAACTCCTTGGGCACAACAATCCTGCCCTGATACAATAATAACCCTTGTTCATTCAAAAATATTCCACTCTGCCCTTTCAAATACTTGATACTGTCATTCTGTACCTGCTTTTCTTTAATTTTCTCGTGCAATTCATTTTCAACCCGTAAACACTCAAATTCGTCCATCCTACTTGCAAAGACATTCGTCAATCTCAAATTCTAGAACTGCACAATCACTTCGTTATCCCATAACATTAGCTGGGACACGCTTACAGACTTCCTACTCAAGGCATCCGCTACCACATTAGCTTTACCCAGATGGTATTTCAGTTCAAAATCATAATCCTTCAAGAATTCCACCCATCTTCGCTGTCTCATATTCAACTCTTTCTGATCAAACAAATATTTCAAACTCTTGTGATCACTGAACACAAAAAATTTCATCCCATACAAAAAATGCCTCTCGATTTTCAAGGCAAATACAATAGCAGCAAGCTCGAAGTCATGCGTCGGATAATTTTTCCTCATGAGGCTTCAATTGTCTATAAGCATACGCAACCACTCTCCTTTCTTGCATCAACACACACTCCAAACCTTTCTTGGAAGCATCACAGTATAATTCAAACTCACCTTCCGGATCGGGGAGGATCAACACAGGAGCAGTAGTCAATTTTTCTTTAAGAGCCAGAAAACATTTCTCACATTCCTGGGTCCACACAAAAGGAGTATCCTTTCGTGTCAACCGGGTCAACGGCAGTACCATTGTGGAAAACCCTTCTATAAATCTACGATAATACCCGGCAAGACCCAGAAAGCTTCGGATCTCAGTCACAGTCTTTGGTCGTTCCCAGTCAATTACTACATCGATTTTGTTTGGATCCACTGCAACTCCTCCAGCAGAAATAACATGACCCATAAATTGCGCCTAAGATAACCAAAAGTCACACTTAGACGGCTTCGCATACAACTTTTTATCCTTTAATATCTGCAACACAGTCCTCGGATGCTCTGTATGCTCCTCTTCACTTTTAGAATAGATTAAGATGTCATCAATAAACACAATTACAAACTGGTCCAAATACGGTTTAAAAATGTGATTCATATAGTCCATGAACACCGCAGGGGCATTAGTAAGCCCGAAAGGAATCACCTGATACTCGTAGTGTCCGTATCTAGAACAGAAGGCCGTTTTAGGAACATCCTCAGGATTAATCCGGATCTGGTGGTATCCGGACCGAAGATCAATCTTGGAAAACACACAGGCACCCCTCAATTGATCCAACAAATCATCAATACGCGGAAATGGGTGCCTGTTCTTAACCGTAACTTTATTCAACTGCCGATAGTCAGTACAAAACCTTATGCTTTCATCCTTCTTTTTCACAAATATTACCGGTGCTCCCCGTGGAGACACACTCGGTCTGATAAAATCCTTTGCAGATAGCTCATCAATATGTTTCTTCAACTCAGCCAACTCCAGTGGCGACATTCGATATGGAGCCAAAGAAATAGGCCCCACACCAGGAAACAATTCAATAGAGAACTCAATCTCTCTGTCAGGTGGAAATTCTGGTATCTCCTCAGGAAACACATCCACAAATTCATTAACCACCGGAATACTAGAAATCTCTACTCCTTATCACCCACCAATCCACTTAAGAAAACATAACCTAGATCACCAGCCTTTAAGACTTTAATTGTTTGACATATAGACAGAAAAGGAGACGGACAAACCGAGGGCTTCTCGTGAGATAAAATCAACCTCTTGTCGCAACAATCAATCATTGTGCAGTTTTGAGACAACCAATCTATGCCCAATATCAAATTAACAGAGGCCAAGGGCAAGATAATCAAATCAATAGTGTAACCCCTGCCTTCGTAGATAAATCCAACCCCTTTACAAATAATGAAGGAATCACTAACCTCTCTTGTAGCAGTAGTAATACGCATAGGGGGAATCATCCGTGATACTCTTAACCTCATCCCTTTTGCAACATATTCAGCCACGAACGAATGCGTCGCTCCCGAATCAAATAAAAAAGACAAATCAATATTTGAGATAAAAATTGTACCTTTAACCATATTAGGTGCCTTATCTGTCTGCTGCGCATTAGTAGTATAAACACGCCCAACCGTAGGAGCAGATGGCAAGGCCTGCAGATTCGCAGCCTGCCTAATATTACTGTAACATTCTCTGGAAAAATGCCCAACCTTACCACATTTAAAACAAGAATTTAGAGCCACAGTACATTGACCCCGATGGAAACTTTTACATTTATCGCACTGTGGAGGAGAATTTCTATCATTGAACCCATTTCTCTGACCACCACCCCTCTTGAATTGACCTGGAGGTTGCCTTACCTGCAACCCCTTACCTCTATTATTATTCTTATGGTAGCCACCCCTTTTATTATTACCAGAAGGACCAGATGTCCTCCTATTATCCTATTTTCTCGAAGAACTAGACTTCGGATACCTGCCATAAACAGTTTCAACCCTTTTGCACTAGGTCACTAGATCAACAAAGTTTATCGCAGCCATATTAGACATCCTCTTAGCAATTTTCTCATTCAGACCTCTCTGAAATTTAGCAGATAAAAACTCAGGAGTCAGCAGCATACCCATGTAGTTCGCAAATTTGACCAACTCATTAAATTTCGCCACATAAGCATCAACAAGCATTGTTCCCTGTACCAATTTATCAAACTCACCCTGCTTAGCCTCCCGAACATCCCTGGAAAAATACTCTTCATGAAATAGCCTTTCAAATAATGCCCATGTCAGTTCTTCTCCCTGAATAGTAAAAGGGCGAGATGCATTGTACCACCACTCATGGGCATCCCCCTCAAGCATGTAAACAGAATAAAGTAGTCTCTGGGGATCCTGACATCCCATAACTTGGAATATTTTCTCCATCCCCATCAACCAGATAGTCACTACCTTCGGGTCCCTTGACCCCTGAAATGCTGGCGGTTTATGATTTCTAAAAGAAATGAGCCTCTGCTCATCAGTACCAGCAAATACCTGCCCAGCAACCCCAGAAGACTGATCAACAACAGAAGGATCTACAGAAGGCTCTGGGATATAAGTAGGATCAGTAGTGTGGCGAGTAGCCTCCTCAAAATGTCGACTAGCCCACTCCCCTCCTGATGAGGAGTAACAGATGGCGTACGGGTAGGAGTCACTCTAGCCGTATGCGGAGGAGAATCATCCCTCCTGTGTCGAGTCCTATCTGCCCTCATCTCATTCATGAAGGCATGCATCATATCCTGATTATTTTTCATCAGGTTCTCGGTCATTGTTATATTCGCAGCTGTCTCTTCCTGCAGAGCATTAAGAAATACAGAAATAGGATCTGGTGCTGCTAGACGATCTGCACCTCGAGTTCCACGGCGACCTCGTGCCCTACTCATGATATCTGTACATGTAACACACATGAATGAGCTGATCAGACCCACACTGAGGAATCACATATACATTAATCATAAACAGTTCACAGATAGCTATGCAACACAAAATACAGTTATGCATTATCAGAGTTCCCTAACCAAAACTGCTCTGATACTATAAAATGTAATAGCCCGTTGTACACCGGTATTGTTAACATTAATTATGATATCAAGCGCAGTTACAATCACAGCAGTTCATTTATAAAAATGAGTAAACTTTTTTCGTTTATTAAGCGAGCGTTTAAAACAATAAAAAGCGTAATAAATAAAAGCTGTGACCGTAACTGTAAACTATTTGTGGAATAATTAATTAAAATACTTTTATAACTTACATTACATCTCTCAATCACTAGGGTTCCCATAAACCCACTTAGCCAAAACCTCACTTTTACGTTTTCTACCTATCCGAACATGGTTCACTCTTTAATTTTTTACGGACAAACCGCATATAAAAAGTCTCCCATCATTTAGTATGTTATCCTAGACTCAATTATGTTTCTAGGAAGCTATCACACGAGTCATAAAGTTCTTGTTTGCTTCGGATATCTCCGTTTGAAGTTGGACAAACAAATCTGCCAGTCAACCCCAAAACAGCTCCAAACATCCTTCACTCAATCAATTACTGCAGAAAATCCACTCAACCAATTCCTCTCACATTTTTATACAATAAACTAGACATCTCAAGATTCAATTTTATATATCATACACTTAATTTGACCAAGAAACGAAGCGGGAATAAATTCCCCAAATTCGGTCCAGGACTGCCCAATGTGCAGTAGCCCACTGAACAGTCCGTGTTCTCTACCTCCTACAGGCAGACACCCAATCCAGAATTTTTCTCAAATTTTAACACGAGATAGAGGACATCTCGGGTTTCAAAATGGCGTATGGCACGTCCCTATCTAACTTTTATGGAGGGAGATATGCTCTCCCGAAGTTCGCCTAAATTATGCCAATTTCTAGAAAATTTGCTAGAGTTTCCTTTGTTTTTCCAATAATCCCCAAATTTGTACAAGTGTTCAATGACCTCAAATTGTACCTAATAATCATTGGGTGGCACACACAAGGACCAGCAATGCCTTGGGGCTCTTACAACCCATCACAATTTATATTAAATTACTTAAATCATATCACATTGCTTACTTTGTTAATACTTAACACTTTTCAATCATCAAGGTCCATTTGCATGCATTTTCTAAACATACACATAATCATAATCCTAAAATAGGCCTATTGCCCTTTCATCATATTACATGCTTCCAAATTACATCAAGTATTCATGTATAAATTACAACTTCCAAATGAAATATTACACTTTACAAACCATAATCTTGAAATACAACATAATGAATAAACCTCAAAATGACATATATAACTAGACTTAGGCAAAAATGGCATGAACAAATATGACAATAAATCTCCTCCTACATACATATGCAATGTTCATGCCCTAAGTCTAGCCTAAGCCCAATGGCCACCAAAATGCAAAATAAATACTCCTATGTCTCGGTCATCCCATGGGCTTCTTGCCCACCGCTTCTGCACCACTACTACCTCCTGAAATAAATCCCCCAAGACGGGGTGAGATATACGTATATATCTCAGTAACCAAGAGGTTTTGGAGAATACTCCGCCCAATAGGGGAACATAGGGATACAAAATACGACGAAGCTGAAATGGTCAATGCCAAAACCACGCAACGTCCAGCCTATTGGCCTCGGCATATAAGCCTACGGGTCTCAACCAAGGCGTGTTCCCAGAACATCAAACCAAGGCACCCTCCATCCAATACCACCCAAGACTTCCTAGTGTGCTCCTATCCGGATCACACACCACGATCCCAGGTCAACTGGAACTCCATCACGAAGACCTATCCAGTGGAAGTCCCTCACGGTACATCCTATGTACCAACACACATACTATATGCATGATCATGTTATCCTACATTACTTACATACACTTCCTACCATCACCCTCAACGGGCATGGTGAAACACACAAAGGGATCAAGCCCCAATACCAAGAGGATACATGTATAATCCTCTCAACGTACCTCCACTGCAATATATATTTCGAGCTTCTTACACAACAGAAATGCCTATATAACACCTCACATTTCTAAGTTAAATATTTAAAATATTAAGTGAGTATTTAAGTGAAGGAGTAGTGAAAATCCTAAAGATTAGGCCAAAATACAAAGAAAGGGCAAAACGGTAATTAGCCAACACGCAACCCTAGGAAGATAAAAATTGAGTAAAAGATCTCAGATGGTAAAAATAACCCTGGAAATGGATTTAGAACGAAAAATTGAGTGGGTAGGCAAGTTTCAAAAAAAATCAGTGAATAGTGTTTTTCGAGGGTAAAAATAGCGCGGTACGATTGCACCGTAAAATGTGCCGATTGAGTTTTGAACTCTAAGTTTCAAATATGAGTTACAAATGGTCTATTGAGTTAGGAAATGTGATTGTTGATAAAATTTGATGAAAGTAAGTCATTTTGGGGAAGCGTGCCAACGGCTCGCGCAATACCTTAAAACAGTGTTTTCTCCGAACGACCGGAAAACTCCAGATCCATCTGATCAAGTATAATTAAAGGACAATGGTTAATGTTAAAAATTAGAGTTTCTAAATAGGTTTTGAATTTATGGACGTTTAGTGGAATCGGAGGGAAATTCAAATGAGTTTGAAATTGCGTGAGGTAGCGGTGAGACCCACCCCACTTAAGCCACATCATCCTAGGACACTATTCATCATCTTCTATTCCCTCCTTCTTCACGAAACCCGCAGCCCCCTCCCCCAAAAACCCCATTTGCATTCAAAATTTCATTTCACCATAACTTGATCATTTCTTAACCAAATCAAGTGATTTTTGTGTTGAAATTTGTTGGAAACAACCTTCTAAACACATTGGTACCACTCTTGAGCCTTGAAACCGTGTATTTGGGGAGATCCTTGGCATTTTCAGTTCCGAATTTGTGAGGAAAAATGGAGGTTCATGGAGTCATTTGAGCTTCCATTGCTTGGAGGAGTCTTGGGTTAGCATCTAGCCTTGATTGTGAGTGTATTTCCATCCCATTTACATGGTTTGATTGTAGTTTATTTTCATGAACCCTACACCTTAATTTCATGATTGGTGATGTTAGGGAGCTCAATTGAAAAATGTGTATTAGATGATAATGTCTTAGAATGATGTGTTAGAGCTAGAAATGCCATGAAAATTATTGATGAAAATTATGAAAATTTAACTTAGAAATTTTGAGGAATGTCATGACTTTGAGTTTTGAAATTTTGTTGGGCTTTGATTGGTGAGTTGTGGTATGATTATATGATGATATAGTGTGATTGGTTGAGGTGTTGAATGGTTGAAATTGATTGGAAACCCCTTGGAGTGTCATAGGACACAATTCGACCCTTTGAGGAAAAATGAGTGAATTGATGTTGAAAAATGATTTGGATGATGATTTGTGTAGTAATATGGTACTTAGATGGGTTGTGTGGTGGTTGGAAAGCGTTAGAATCAATGGAAAAATAATAACTTGTGTTAGGGACATAAATGAACCCAGAGTGAATTATTACGCAAAACGATGAGTAAAAGACGTAAAACGTAAAAACGGCACTTGAATTGGTCTTATGGCAACCTAAGGATGGGTAATAAAATGAGAAAGAAAATTTAGAAAAATAAATCTTCAAATAACACTTGAATGGCCGAACCATCAAGGGAGGATGGGGAGGATTTTGCGAATTTTTCGTTTTAACGTTATTTGACGCGTACTGATGGCTGTACGTGATTGTATAGGTTGTCGTACGTCGACTTGAATCCCGAACCTTGAAACAGTGAGTTGCCCTTGGTCCTGGACCAAGTGGATTGAGGTAAGTAATTGGTTCAATGCATGTATAATTGTAAATTAGCATGTATTGTTTGAATTCTGAGTGATTGGGAATGTCCTCTGTGTAGACATTCTGCTGTGTACCAAGTTGAGGGATAAGCTGCTGCGGAGCTTGTGAGAAAAATATTTAAGGTAACCTCTTGGTACTGGGGCTTGTTCCCCTTTTCTGTTCCACCTTGCCAGTTGATGGCAACGGTAGGAAGTGTATATGAGTAGTGTAGAACACATGAGCATGCATGCATTATTACAGTGGGTACTTATGTACCGAGTCTCTGGCCAGTAGACAGTTTGTCTTAGCCTTCGGGCAGTTTCGGACTTTCGCTGGATAGGTCTCCGAGAGGGAGTTCCAGTTGACCGTGGGTCATGGTGTGTGATCCGGGTAGGAGCACACTAGGAATGTCTTTGGCGTTTTGGATGGTTGGGGCATCATGGTTGTGGTTTTTTGAACGCACCTTGGATGATACCCATAGGCTTATATATGCCCAGGGCGTACGTGGAATTGGGGTTACCATCCCGTATCGTCGTAGTTTGTATCTTTATATTCCCTATTTCTCTAAAATCCTTGCTATATCCCATTTTAAAAATTGGTTGTTGTATTCTATTCATATGCATCGAAGTGAACCATTGGGCGGAGTTTTCTCCAGAACCTCTGGGTTACTGAGATATATTCGTATATCCCACCCCGTCTCGGGGCATTTATTTCAGGATGTACCAGTGGCGTTGGAGCAACGGGCAAGAGGCCCGCAGAGTGATAGAGGAACATTTTCAGTATTTGGCATATTGTTCATGTTGGCATGCCTAAGTCTAGTAGTTTGTATAATTTGAATTTATGTTTAAATTGTAATTGAAG
This sequence comes from Gastrolobium bilobum, assembly GCF_033153095.1. Lineage (NCBI taxonomy): Eukaryota > Viridiplantae > Streptophyta > Magnoliopsida > Fabales > Fabaceae > Gastrolobium > Gastrolobium bilobum. The sequence continues at coordinate 40,706 of NW_026899384.1, forward strand.
TCGTAATATTGTAAATGGGTAACTTGAAGTTGAAGTCGTAAGTTGTAATATTTAAGTATATGTTGTAAATGTAAAAGAGATGCATGATGTACTAAGATGGAAGGATTTTATTCCTATGTTAGAGTTATGGTTATATGCTTATATTGTGAAACTACATGTAAATGAGACCTGTGTGATTGAAACAAGTAAGGAAAATAATGTGAGCTCTATAGTATAAACTGTGTAATAACTATAAACTGGATTGGGTTGTAAGTGCCCCAATGCGTTGTTGGTCCTTGTGTGTGCCACCCATTGGATTATTATTGTATTATCATGTGATTATTAGGTACCCTTGAGGCTTAAATGATCTTGTACAAATTTGGGATTGTTGGAAAAACAAAGGAAACTCTGGCGAATTTTCTGTAGAATTGGAAGATTTTAGGCGAACTTCGGGAGAGTATATCTCCCTCCATAGAGGTCCAATAGGGACGTGCCATACGCCATTTTGAAGGTTGAGATTTCCTCTACCTTGTGTCAAAATTTGGAAAAAATCTGGGTTGGTATTCCACCTGGAAAAATTAGAGGAACGCAGACTGCTCATGTGCCCACTGCATCTGTGGCAGTTCTGGTCCAGTTTTGGGAAATTAATTTCTGCTTCGTTTCTCAGTCAAATTAAGCGCATTATATATCAAATCGAAGATTGAGGTGTCTAGTTTATGGTGTAAAAATTTGAGAGCAATTGAATCAGTGGATTGAGTGCAGTAATTCGTGGAGTAAGAGAGGTTTAGAGTTGTTTTGGGGTTGGTTGGCTATTTTGCTTATCCAACTTCAAACGGCGATAGCCGGAGCAAATGAGCTCCGAATTGAGCGTGTGATAACTTGTTGAAAAAGGAATTAAGTAAGGCAAAGATATAATCTAAGAAGAAGGTTTGGTTGCGAGCAGTGTGGTCGCAGAAAATTTAGGAGTGAACCATGTTCGAATAGGTAAAAACGTAAAGTTTGGAAATTGGCTAAGCGGGTTTATGGGAACCCCTTAGTAACTTATAATAAGTATATTGTGATGTAAAAATAGATAAAATAAATATTCCGCAAGAGTTAACAGTTATTGTCACAGCTTTTAATTATTACGCGTTTTATTGTTTTAAATGTTCGCGTAATAATCAGAAAAGTTTATTCGTATTTTTATAAATGAATTGCTGTGATTGTAACTGCGCTTAATATCATAATTAATGTTAACAATACCGGTACGTAACGGGCTGTTACAGCCTACACAGAGGACATTCCCAATTAATCACCATTCATACAAACATATGCAAGAGATTAACTCTATAAGCCTGGTTCCATAATACTCACCACAATCCCACTTGGTCCGGGACCAAGGGCAACCCACCGAGCTCACGGTTCGGGGTTCAACTCCACGTACGACAACCTACACGACCATATACGGATCGTCAGAATACGACAAACCATCAAATTCACAAAACGACAATTTTCCCTCCCCCCACATAGTGAGGTTCGGCCATCACAGTGCATTTTTACAATTTATTTTTCTAAATTTTCTTTTCATTTTTCTTAGGCACCCCAAGGTTACCAAAATGCCATATTAGGTTCCACTTTGCATCCTACATCATTCAAACATCATTTTACCTAATAATTTTCTCTAGGTCCAATTCCACAATTTTACACTATCCAATACAATACACAACACATCATCCAAATAATTTTACAACCTCTCATTTGCTCTCTTGGCCGAATTCTACATAGACAAACTCCAAGGGATTTTTATTCCAATTCAATTATTCCAAACCTCATACAATCCTATTATAACATCATACAATCATACAACAACTCACCAACACAATCCTAACAAATTTCCAAATCACAAAGTCATGGCATCATCCAAAATTTCCCAAGTTAAAATCATATTTTCACCAATAATTTTTATTGCATTTATTGCTCTAACACATCATTCTAAGACATAATCATCTAATACACATTTTCCATTTGAGCTCTCTAACAACACAAATCAACCAAACAAGCTCTAGGTTTTCATGAAAATAAATCATCAAATTAATCCATGAGAGGTGTTGAAAATTACCCACAATTAAGTCACAAGGCTCCTCTTAGCACCCCACAAGCAATGGTTTAAGAAATCAATCCCAAAATCACAAAAACTCCAAGATATTGGTGGCTGTGTTTGTTAGTTTTCTCACAAATAAAAGGGCTTCAAGGCTAATAGATACCACCAATGTGTTTGGAAGGTGATTTTCAACAAATTTTAAGACAAGAATCACTTGATTCAGTTAAGATTTGATGGAGTTAGTAAGGAAGAAAATTGAAACACAAATGGTCCAGGGGGGGGGGGGGGCTGGCGCGGATTTGTGATGGAGAGGAAGAGAGAAAATAATGAATAGTTCCTAGTGCTTAGGTATCTTAAGGGATTTTAAGTGAGGTGGACCCCTCCGCCACCTCACGCGATTTCAAGCTAATTCGAATTTCCCTCCGATTCCACTAAACGTCCATGAATTAATAACCTATTTAGAAAATCTAATTTTAACATTAATCATTGTCCTTTACTTGTTATGTGCGCCGTAGGCACGCTTCCCCAAACTTACTAATTTCCGTCAAATTTCATCAGAAATCATATTTCCTAGTTCTATAAACCATTTATAACTTGTATTCAAAACCTAGAGCTCAAAACCCAATCGCACATTTTTCGGTGCAATCGTACTAAGGTATTTTTACCCGGTAAAAACACTATTCATTGAATTTTCTGAAACTTGCCTATCCACTCAATTTTTGGTTATGAATCCTTTTCCAGGGTTATTTTTATCATCTAAGACCTTCTACTCAATCTTACCTTCCTAGGGTTGTGTGTTTGACTATTTACCGTTTTACCCTTTCTTTGTATTTTAGCCTAATTTCCAAGATTTTCACTAATCCATCCCTTTAATTCTCATTTAATATATTAATATATGATTTAGAAATCTGAGGTGTTATAATGCGCAATTCATACTTGGTAGTTTAGTTGGCTAGTAGGACTATTTGCATCTGAGTATCCTTAGGACGACGGTAAGAGAGCTCGAGGGATGTCTCCTGGAGATTTTTACACACTACATGGATATGTATGTATTAAATTATTTACTTTTATTGCTATTATGTTGTAAGTGAACTCTGGGGTGGAGGAATTCTCTAAGGAGCCCTGGTTTACTGAGATTTTCATCTCACCCCATGTTGTGGGGATCTCCTTTCAGGTACAGGCACGAGTGATGCAAGATTGCATCCATTGGCCAGGGAGCCACCTAGTTGCATGAGATTATATGCTGGAGAGATAGATCATTTTGTTGATAACATGTTGCAATCATATTGATGAGGATGCTATGTATCTTGGAACATGGATTACTTTGCATAGATCATGCATGGAGGGACTTAAGTTATGAGCAATGTTATAGTTCATGTTGATAAACTTTCATCATGTTTTGTAATTAAGTTTCATGTGATGTAATTCATAATATTGATACATTGATGTATATGCAAGTGTTTATGTGAACTTTGGACATTATGGATTTTGATATACTAAGTATGAATCAATTGGAGAAAGTGGCTTGTAAGCCTACTTGATAGTAGGATACATGGTTAAAATGCATTAATGCAATATCAGTAAGATATGGAATGAGAACGTGTCAAGGTTATGCATGAAAGAAAAGATAATGAGGAATGAATAACTCGATGTACAAAGAATATAGATTTGATGACATATATGAGATGATGTAAGTGCAACCATGCTTGTTGGGCATGTGATAGCCATTCAAGTCCATTAGGTATCAAGAAGGTTAGAGAAGTGGGAATTGACATCCCTAGTACCTTAATTAGGCAAAAAAAAAAAACTTGTTTCTGTCTGTTAGAGCGCGCTTAAGCGCTCTAGAGGGCGCTAAAACGCTCTTGGTGGTCGAAAAAGGTCATTTGGCCCTGCCTGGGCGCGTTTAAGTGCGTTGGAGCGTGCCCTTGGGTTTGTGGTATTAACAAATAAGGGATTGTAAAAATAAATATTAGCGCTTCCTAGTCATATATTGGTTATAATTACTGTAATTGAATAAATTGTATAAGGATTTAATTATTGATAGTAAACGAAAAGGAACAATTTATCCGTGAATTAATTTAACTATTGTGATTGTAACTTGGCTTAATAACATATGTGATGTTAACAAGCCAGTCGTGAACGTAGTGTTACAGCACCCATGGTGGGAATTGAAGTTAAGAAGGAGTTGGATTTGGTGGAGATGATGTCTCAGATTAATGATAATATTGATGTGTAAATCCTTGGGAGAGATAAAAATATTTATATATTTACTTATTTATTTCAAGTGCCTATTCTTGGAGTACTTTTACAATGAGGATACATAGATGGAAGTTGGACTAAGTTATCATTCTGTTACTATTATGCCTGCAAGCAATAAAGGAAGAGAAATGGCGAGATTTGCTACAATAAAAAATAGGAGGGACAAAGAATAGAAAGAAGAACATTATTTATATACTTGTATATGCTTGTTCAGCTAGAGTTAACTTATATATATACTCTTGCCAGAATATTATTAATTTGTTCCCTGCTTTTGATCTTGGCTTGGATCAAAGTCACAACTTAGCTTTGAAAATATGGAGTTGTTTGCATTTTAATATGTCTTAAGGTAGACAATAATCTTCCCTCTTAGAAACAGATCAAGCAAATAGCAGATGTAACATCCCAAGAGCTGGCAAGGGCAGGGAGTGATCGCCGGTGCGAAAGGGCACGGACAATGAGCGGCTCATGCCAAATCTTGCAGCTTGGGGGTTCATGAATGAATCGAATCAACACCCGAAAGAGAGGGATTCCAGAGACTGTGCTGGTATGGGACAGTACAGTTAGGAATGACTTATAAGAATTAATTGGTACTACCTATACTAACAAGATGCATCTACTTTTCGGTAGCCCGTCGGAAGAACTCCACAGTTAAGCGTGCTTGAGTTGGAGCAATTCTGGGATGGGTGACCTCTTGGGAAGTTTTCCCGGGAAGTGTGCGAGTGAGGACAAAGCACACTGAAAAGTCTCGTGTTAGTGTATGGGGACAGTCATTGATTCTTGCAAGTGGTCGGGCGTTACAGCAGAGCTAGAAAAATTTTCTTGAGAGGAGGTGAATGGTCAATACATAATTATATTCGAATAACCCTTCAAGTTTTCTTATGTATAATCAATAATAAGATTGAAAAATTGAAAGATGAGCTCGAAAGGAGGCAAGTTCCATATTGGCAGCTATGGCAAGTTGTGCAGAGATTGTTTAGGTTCCATTGAATTGATTAAGATTATCACATTGATATAAACCTCACCAAAAATAGTGAGACCCAAGACCAACTTAGGATCATTTCTACAATTAGAAATTTAAAACAAGAAATAAAGAACCTTGTCTCGTTATCTATGGAAGATAAAAGAACCAAAGGTATAAGAAGGATGAAGACTCCACACTCAAGAAAGAAGAATATGAGTGATATGTCTGTTTTGAACACCACAAGAATAAGCTTCTTGATAAGTTCAGAGTTCTAGATAAGAACCACAGAGAAGAAACCTCTCTATTATATTATAACTTCAAAATCTGATTACTAGAGTTGTGTCCTCCCTTATTTATACTTGGAATATCCCTCCAAGAATAGCAAAAGAATAACAAATGAAAAGACACTAATTTAAAGTTGACAACTTGGAAAAAGGAAAAGACTCTAATCAGCCCACTAAACATTAATCACATCAAAATTGCTAATTAACCCTACTAAGCATTAATGACATTGAAAATGCTATCAGCCTCACTAAGCATTAGTGACATTGAAAATTGCTAATTATTTCATTCCACCTCCCTTACATTGATGTCATTAACTAAATTCTAATTATAATTTAATTTGGATTTGATGTCTTCATGATTAGCCCACATTTGCTGGATTAACCCACTAAGAGCTTCTTTAAACTTCTTGGTCCTTGACCTTGTGATTGGTCCATTTGGATATTGTAATGGATCACTGGGTGTTGTCTCCTTGTTCATATCATTCTCTTACACTTCAAAAGGATTTCTCCTCACATCTACATAGTGATATTGTTGATGGCACGACAGTCAACGCACATCCTCCAAGAACCATCTTTCTTAAGCACAAGCAATACTGGAATAACACATTGTCTCATGCTCTCACGCACATGCCCCTTTTGCATAAGCTCATTAACTTGCATTTAGAGCTCCTTTGTATCTTCAAGGTTGGTTGTATATGCTGGCCTATTTGGAATTTTTGCCCCTTGTATGAAATTAATTTGGTGCTCTATACCCTTTATTGGTGGTAAACCATCAAGTATTTCTTTAGGGAACACATCCTAAAAATCCTGCAAAATAGAAATAATTGCATTAGGCAAAGAAGAATCAACTTCATTATGTTAAAGCAAGCCTCCTTATACAATAATACAATCATAGGCTGTTTTAGTACCAATGTTTTGTTAATCTCACCAACTTTCACAAATAAATTCTCCTTTTTTTCTCTATTTTCTTTTCTCACTACCTGAAACTTGTTTTTCACTCTATTTTTCTCTCTGGTTTCCTCTTTTTCTTTCTGGTCATTCTCTTTTTTCAACCTTACTTGATCCTCATACACTTGCATTGGACTTAAAGTAATGGTTTTGTTATTCATTACCAATGAGTATCTATTGGTGTACCCATCATAAATTACACATCTTTCAAACTGCCATGGACGCCCTAAGAGAATATGCCCAGCTTGCATTGGCACAACATCTCATAACACCTCATCTATATACTTTTCAATTGAAAATGGAACTACCACTTGCTTATTCACCTTGATTTCTCCACAATCATTCAACCATTGTAGTTTATATGGTCTAGGATGTTTCAGAGTTGCTAAGTTTAACTTCTCTACCAAACTTGTAATAGCAACATTTGTACAACTTCCCCCATCAATAATCATAGAACACACCTTATCATTTACATTGCATCTAGTATGAAAAATATTTTCTCGCTGCAACTCCTTATCTTCTTTAACTTGCACATTAAGAGCTCTTCTAGCCACTAAAAGCTCTCCTTCAACTGGTAATTCAATATCACTTGCATCTTCTAAAGAAGGCATGGATTCATTATCAAATTCAACTTCACTTTCAATATCACCATTATCTTTCAAAATCAAGACTTTGCTGATTGGACATTAAGAAGGTCACCCTTCCCAAACACTTAAAACATTTTGTCTCTATTTCTTTAGGATTGAGATTCAATTTTACCTTGGCTAGAAGTGTTTACAACTTGGTTGGTTTTAGTGGAACCAACTAGAGATTTGAAATGAGGTTTCTCTTCATTTTTATTCCATGTTGGTCTTGAAGATAAAGTTGAATTCTGCCTCATACACATGGTATCCTTCCTTTTGAGTTTCCTCTCCACCTTTATGGCCATGTGCACCATGTCATCTAACTCCACAGAATGTTGTAATTATATGACATTTGCAATGTCTAAATTTAACCAAGCAAAAATCTAGCTTCACGATCTTCATCTACATTGGCTCGAATCATGTCTGTCTCCATCTCCTTGAAATAGTCTTTAACACTTTTAGAACCTTGTGTAAGACTTTGTAATTTTTGAAACAAGTCCCCGTGGTAGTGACTTGGAGCAAATAGCCTCCTCATGATAGTTTTCATTTCCTCCCATGTTTCAATGGGTCTTTCTCCATGTCTCTTCCTGTTTGACACAAATTGATCCCACCAAACAATAGCATAATCAAAAAATTCTATGGCGGCCAATTTTACCTTTTTCAATTCCGAGTAGTTATGACAATCTAACACCAACTCCATCTTTCTTTCCCACTCCAAGTAAGCTTCTGAATCATTTCTGCCTTGGAAGGATGGAATCTTCATCTTGATACTTCCTAGGTTGTTATCAACCCTTTCTTCATTACGTACTCTTCTTCTTTCGTTTTGACGCTCATTCTGCCTCATATCAACCGTAGAATTGGTTTCATCTTCATTTTGATGTTCTGGTGTTCTAGGTTGTTGCTCTCTTTGTGCAACTCTTTCTATTCTATCTTGCATTTCATCGAACCTGAAGTTTAATCTTTCAAATCTCTGTGCCATGACATCAAAGTAGAATTTAAAATCTTTAGGAATTTGAGCATCACCTTCTTGAGACATTTTTTTTAATCTGCAAAAAAACAAAAGTTGAAATATTCTCACAAACACACCCTAACATGTTTCTCTCCCAATTAATAGCTCTCACGCTCGTGTTTTAAAAGTAGACTTTTGCCCTCTTATAAGCTCACACACTCTTGCCTTTTTCCCCCTTTTTGAATTCCCTCTTTTTAGTTCTTTGCTGAACTCAATTGAAGTTTTTTTTGAAAAAATTCAACCAGATCACAAGATGTAATAATAAGATACAAGAGAACAAGAGAATATTTTTTATATATATGAAGAATTAGGGGTGAAGAAAGGTTGGAATGACAATAAATTTAAGCACTAATAATTATAATTAAGTAAGAAGAGGAGTACGCACTGGAACAGAAAAGAACAAAACTAAAAAGAATTCAAAGAGACAAGTTTTACCTCAATGAATTTGGATCGGTTTTTTTTTTTCATTTTTTTTCTTCCCTTTTTTTTTTGCTTCTGGAGATACTAAGATTTTTTTTTTGAACAACACCAATGGGAGTGATTGACACAAGAAGGAGAATGAAATAGAAAAAAAATGGTTAAAAATAAAATAAGGATAGATCAAACCTGATTTAGAAATAAAGCCCTGATACCAAATTATATGAACTTCACCAAGAATAGTGAGACCCAAGACAAATTTAGATAGGATTGTTTCTACAATCAGGATTCTAAATCAAGAAATAAAGAACTTTGTCCCGTTATCTATGGAAGATAAGAACCAAAAGTATAAGAAGGATAAAGACGCCACATTCAATAAAGAAGAAGGTGGGTGCTAACTCTGTTATGAACGCCACAAGAATAAGCTTCTTGATAAGTTCAGAGTTCTAGATAAGAACCAAAGAGAAAAAACCTCTCTATTATATTATAACTTCAATCTGATTACTATAACACCTCCCAATTCTAAATTAAGTATTAAAATATTAAATGAATAATTAAGTGATGGATTAGTGAAACTCCTGAAAATTAGGCCAAAATACAAAGAAAGGGCAAAACGGTAATTAGCCAACACGCAACCCTAGGAAGATAAAAACTAAGTAGAAGGTCTCAGATGGTAAAAATAACCCTGGAAATGGATTCAGAACGAAAAATTGAGTGGATAGGCAAGTTTAAGAAAAATCAGTGAATAGTGTTTTACCGGGTCAAAATATCGCGGTACGATTGCACCGTAAAACGTGCTGATTGAGTTTTGAGCTCTAGGTTTCAAAAATGAGTTATAAATGGTCTATAGAACTAGGAAATATGATTTCTGATAAAAATTGATGGAAATAAGTCTGTTTGGGGAAGCGTGCCAACGACGCACGCAACAGATTAAAACAGTGTTTTCTCCGAACGACTGGAAAACTCAGGATTCATCTGATCAAGTATAATAAAAAACTCAGGAGAATAGTTAATGTTAAAAATTAGAGTTTCTACATAGTGGTGAATTATTGGACGTTTAGTGACAGTTCGAATGAAATTTCAATCGCGTGACGTGGCATGGGACCCTCCCACTTAAACCTCACTTAAGCCACCTCACCCCTCACTATTCACTCATCACCTTCACTCCTCTCTCTCTCCTTGGCCGCACCATAAAGCCCCTCCATCACCATTTGCATCCAAAATTTCATTTGATCACAACTTAGCCGTTTCTCAACCGAATCCATCGATTTTTGTCTTGAATCTTGATGGGAAACACCTTCTAAACACATTGGTACCACTCTTGAGCCTTGAAACCGTGTATTAGGGGAGATCCAAGAAATTTTCAGTTTCAAATTTTGGGAAAAAATGGAGGTTCATGGAGTCATTTGAGCTTCCATTGCTTGGAGGAGTCTTGGGGTAGCATCAAGCCTTGGTTGTGAGTATATTTCCATCCCATTTACATGGTTTGATTGTAGTTGATATTCATGAACCCTAAACCTTGATTTTTTGATGTGCGATGTTAAAGAGCTCAATTGGGAAAAGTTTGTACGTGAAAGTGTCTTAGAATAATGTGTATTAACTATAGATGCAATGAAAATTTTAGGTGAAAAATGTGATTTTGTAACTTTAGAATATTTTTGAAGTGTCATGACTTGGATTTTGGAAAAATGTTTTAAGATGTTATTGGTGAGTTGTAAGATGATTATATGTTAATATAATGGTGTTGTAAGAGGTGTGGAATGATGAAAATTGAGTGAGAATCCTTTGGAAATTCCATGTATGTAATTCGGCCATAAAGGGAGCATTAGGGAGTTGAGGTTGTTTGTGTTGATTGGATGATATATCAAGTGTTGAATGGTATTAAAATGGGTTGTATGCTGGTTGGAAAGTGGTAGAATCAGTGGAAAAAATAAATTGTATTTAGGGACAAAAAAGAACCTAGAGTGAATTATTTAGCAAAACTATGCTTAAAAGACGTAAAACGGAAAAACGACACTTGAATTAGCCTCTTGGCAACCTAAGGATGTGTAATAAAATGAGAAAGAAAATGTAGAAAAATAAAATTGATAATTTGCCTTGTTTGGTCGAACCTTCCAAGGGGAGGGGAGTGATTTTAACGTTTTTCGTGTTTTGATAGAATTGACGTATACTGATGGCTGTGCATGGTTATGTAGGTTGCCGTACGTCGATTTGAATCCCGGACCGTGAATCGGTGGATTGCCCTTGGTCCTGGACCAAGTGGATTGAGGTAAGTGATTGGATCAATGCATGTATAATTATGAATTAGCATGTGTTGTGTGAATTTTGAGTAATTGGGAATGTCCTCTGTGTAGGCATTCTGTTGAGTAACAAGTTTGGGAAATAAACTGCTGTGGAGCTAAGTGGAGGAACAGATTAAGGTAACCTCTTGGTACTGGGGCTTGTTCCCCTTGTGTGTTCCACCATGCCAGTTGATGGTATTGGTAGGAAATGTATATGAGTAGTGTAGAACAGCATGAGCATGCATGTAGTATTTATGAGGGTACTTATGTACCGAGTCTCTGGCCAGTAGACAGTGTAGCCTTCGGGCAGTGCGGACTTCCACTGGATAGGTCTTCGAGAGGGAGTTCCAGTTGACCTAGGGTCGTGGTGTGTCATCCGGGTAGGAGCACACTAGGAAGTCTCGGGTGTATATGTATGGAAGGGGTACCTTGGTTGTGGTTCTTGGAACACACCTTAGATGAGACCCGTAGGCTTATATGCCGAGGACGTTGCGTGGTATTGGTAGCTACCATTCCAGCTTCGTCATATTTTATATCCCGATATTCCCCAGTTTCTCTAAATACCTTGCTTTATCCCTTTTGAAAGTGGTTGTTTTATATTATTTATATGCATCGAAGTGAACCATTGGGCGGAGTTTTCTCTAGAACCTCTGGGTTACTGAGATATATCTGTATATCTCACCCCGTCTTGGGGCACTATTTCAGGAGGTAGCAGTGACAATGGAGCGGCGAGAGAGAAGCCCGTAGGATGACTAGTGGGAGCACCTTTACCATTTTGCATTTTGTTGGCCATGTGGCCTAGGCTAGACTTAGGGCATGAACATCTCATATGTATGTAGGATGAGTTCATTAGCATATTTGTTCATGTCATTTTTCCTAAGTCTAGTAGTTTGTGTCATTTAAGCTTATGTTTCGATTTGTAATTAAAGTTGTAATACTTATAAGTTGTAATTTGAAGTTGAAGTTGTAAGTTGTAATATGTAAGTTAAATGTTGTAAATGTACAAGAAATGCATGATATACTATGATGGAAGGGCTTTAGGCCTATTGTAGGTTTATGATTACTTGTATGTTGGAAATATGCATGAAAAGGGACCTTGTTGATTGAAACCATTTAAGGATTTAAAGTGAGCTATATTGTGTAATAAATATAAACTGAGTTGGGTTGTAAGTGCCCCAAGGCATTGTTGGTCCTTGTGTGTGCCACCCATTGGATTATTAGGTACATTTGAGGTACTAGTGAGCTTATGCAAATTTGGGGATTTTAGGAAAAACAAAGGAAACTCTGGCGAATTTTCTGTAGAATTGGCAGATTTTAGACGAATTTCGGGAGAGTATATCTCCCTCCACAGAGGTCCGATAGGGACGTTCCATACGCCACTTTAAAGCTTGAGATGTCCCCTACATGTGTCAAAATATGAAAACATTCTGGGTTGCAAGCAGCCCTGCAGAAGCCAGTGAAAACTGACTGTCAATAACCCTCTTATGTAGGGGCTGTTTCTAGCAGTTTTTGGGAAATTAAATCTCGCTTCGTGTCTCAAGAAAATTAAGCATATAATATATCAAATTGAAGGTTGAGGTTTCTAGTTTGTAGCATAAAAATTTGAGAGAAATTGGATGAGTGTATTCTCTGCTGTAATTCGTGGGGTGAGTGTGGTTTTGAGCTCTTTTGGGGTTGGTTGGCAGTTTTGCTTGTCCAACTTCAAACGGCGATAACCGGAGCAAACGAGCTCCGATTAAAGTGTGATAGCTTTTTAGAAAGGAAATTAAATAAGAATAAAAGATAACTAGAGAGGAAGGTCTGATTTGGTCCGGTGTGTTCGCAGAAAAATAATTAGTGAACCATGTTCGGATAGGTAAAAACGTAAGATTGACAAATTGGCTAAGTGGGTTTATGGGAACCCCTTAGTGACTTATAATAAGTAAAGTAAGATGTAAAAATAGTTTAAATAAGTATTCTGCAAGAATTTACAGTTATGGTCACAACTTTTAATTATTACGTTTTTATTGTTTTAAATGCTCGCGTAATAATCAGAAAGTTTATTAGCATTTTTATAAATGAATTGTTGTGATTGTAACTGCGCTTAATATCATAATTAATGTTAACAATACCAGTGTACAACGGGCTGTTACATTTTATGGTATCAGAGCAGTTTTGTTAGGGAACTCTGATAATGTATAGTTGTGTTATGTGCTGCAAAGTTGTATGTAGATTCTTATCGATTACTGCATATGTGATTCCTTAGTGTGGGTCTGATCAACCCATTCCTTTGTGTTACATGCGTGGTCATCGTAAGAATTCTGCATGGCAACCCTGGAGCACCAAGTGGTCATGCGTGGTCATTAGTGTTAAAGCAAGCCTACTTATACAATAGTACAATCATAGGTTGTTTTAGGACCAATGGTTTATTAATCTCACCAACTTTCACAAAGAAGTTCTCTTTTTTTTTTCTCTTTTCATTGCTCACCACTTGAGACTTGTTTTTCACTCTCTGTTTCTCTTTGATTTTCTCTTTCTTTTTTTTGTCACTCTTTTTTTTCAACCTTACTTGATCCTCATACACTTATGTTGGACTTATAGGAGCAAGAGTAATGATTTTGTTATTCATAACCAATGAGTATCTATTGGTGTACCCATCATGCATTACACGACTATCAAACTGCCATGGATGCCCTAAGAGAATATGCTAAGCTTGCATTGGCACAATATTACATAAAACCTCATCCTTATACTTTCCAATTGAAAATAGAACTACCACTTGCTTGTTCACCTTGATTTCTCCACAATCATTCAACCATTGTAGTTTATACAGTGTAGGATGCTTCGGTGTTGCTAAATTTAACTTCTCCACCAAACTAGTGCTAGCAACATTTGTACAACTTCCCCCATCAATAACCATGGCACACACCTTGTCCCTTACATTGCATCTAGTATGAAAAATATTTTGTTGCTGCAACTCCTTATCTTCTTTAACTTGCATATTAAAAGCTCTTCTAGCCACTAAAAGCTCTCCTTCAACTGGTAACTAAATATCACTTGCATCTTCTAAAGAGGGCATGGATTCATTATCAAATTCACCTTCACTTTCAATTTCACCATTATCTTTCAAAATCATGACTTTATTATTTGGACATTGAGAAGCAATATGACCCCCTCCCAAACACTTAAAGCATTTTATGTCTCTATTTCTTGAGGATTGAGATTCAATTTTACCTTGGCCGGAAGTGTTTATAACTTGGTTGGTTTTAGAGGAACTACTTCGAGATTAGAAATGAGGCTTCTCTTCTTTTTTATTCCATGTTGGTCTTGAAGATGAAGTTGAATTCTGCCCCATACACTAGGTACCCTTCCCTATGAGTTGCCTATCAACCTTTATAGCCATATGCACCATGTCATCTAACTCCATATTATGTTGTAATTCTACCACATTTGGAATATCTCGATTTAAGCCAAGCAAAAATCTAGCCACAGTAGCTTCAAGATCTTCATCTACATTGGCTCGAATTATGGCTGTCTTCATCTCCTTGAAATAGTCTTCAACACTTTTAGAACCTTGTGTGAGACTTTGTAATTTCTGAAACAAGTCCATATGGTAGTGACTTAGAATAAATCGTCTTCTCATGACAGCTTTCATTTCCTCCCATGTTTCAATGGGTCTTTCATCATGTTTCCTCCTCTTTGACACAAATTGATCCCACCAAACAATAGCATAATCAAAAAATTCTATAGTGGCCAATTTTACCTTTTTCAATTCTGAGTAATTATGACAATCAAACACCAACTCCATCTTTCTTTCCCACTCCGAGTAAGCTTCTGGATCATTTCTTCCTTGGAAGGATGGAATCTTCATCTTGATTCTTCCTAGGTTGTTATCAACCCTCTCTTCATTACACACTCTTCTTCCTTCATTTCAACGTGAAAGAAAATGGCCTTGAAGGTCGTAGGCATGTGAGGATGAAAACAAAATTTTTCAAAAGCGGAAACACACATGCCAATCAAGATATGTACTTTAGGACGTAATGATATACCTTGTTTATGATTAAAACTCCAAGGTGATCAATGTAAGGTTTGAAAGGGTTCAAACCCTCTAATGTTGATCCACACCACCCTACGTCCAGATGCAAGAACCCTTCTTGAAAAGCCACCAATTAAACTCCACAAAGAAGGCTGGCTAGGCGTTCAATAGATGAAGGAGGACGCAAGGTTAATGTGTTTAGATGAGTGAAATTTTCAAATTAAAACTTCCCAAAAGTGGCTCATGGAATTGATGAGAAGTGGCTAGGATATTCTTCAAAACTCTCTTAAGAAAAACCTAACAAAAGGATGACCAAAGGAGATGAGAGAGTCTAAGCATTCAAGTCAGATTTTTCACTTAAAAATCTGATCAAAGTGGCGCACACCAAGGGAGAAAAAGATGGAGTTGTTGCAATTCAAATTTCCCCAACAACCTATCTTTTAATCCTCATGAGACTAGGTCTAAACCTTGTCAAAATTCTGACCTAATGACCATCATATGGCAAGCCATATGGTGCGCCCCTTTGGTCCACAATGCAGTCCAAATACATTGAGTAGTTGCATTCAAATCTGAACCAACTTACTCACTTAATCTCTCAACAGACCAAATATTATTTGGAGCTTATTTGGTTGACTAAATAACACTCATAACAACCCAAATCAGC
Source organism: Gastrolobium bilobum (assembly GCF_033153095.1). Taxonomy (NCBI): domain Eukaryota; kingdom Viridiplantae; phylum Streptophyta; class Magnoliopsida; order Fabales; family Fabaceae; genus Gastrolobium; species Gastrolobium bilobum. The sequence continues at coordinate 56,227 of NW_026899384.1, forward strand.
GCCCCAAACAAACTTGGATGATGCTCAAATATCTCCTCTTGATACTAGGGATTTGTTCCAACAAGATCTTATCTTATCCTTTTGTTATGAAACAACTTTTCATAGTCATTTCAAATTCGAATTCAAACATTTAAATTCAAACGTTCAAACATTTAAGTTCAAAATTCAAATTCAAAATTTAAATTCTAAATTTAAATATTTGATAATTAATTTAACTAATTAAATTAATTAATAATGTCTTGGACCATCCAAGCCCATTACAATTACCATGCGCCCTTTCCCTCTTAGGTGGGCTTCCAAACTTCTTCTTCGGCTAACAACCATTATTAGGCCCAATACCCTTAATTATATATCATCAAGACAATAAGGTGTTAGTGTGTGACCCATTAGGCCCAACATAGCCACTGACATAAATGGGCTTGGGCCCAACAAGCCCACAACCCATTTAATGACAACACAGAGCACTAGCAATGCTTTGTTGCCCCAGAGCTAGTTAGGTTAATGACATGATCATCCTATCACATATATTTTGTTACCGTATGTATTTGCTTTCGTTATGGTTACCTTCCCTTTAAACCTAGGGTGAGGAAATGTATCAACCCTTGCGGTTTAGGGTAAGCTTTAATTCAAAATAGGGAATCTTTAATTTACTGACTCTAAAGGCAGATCATCTCATGATCTCTTTTACTATGCATAGATTCCCGAGTCCTGTAAATGTCATCCCGATTTCTCCGGTTTACAGATAACCTAATCCCTTACATAGATTTGACGAATTCCTTCAGCTTATCACTCTAGGCCTGTGCTCTTTCAGGATATGCCCAAAAGTGTACCTATGAGTCTCCATGTTTCAAGCAGACGAGGTATACAATCAAAACATGCCTTCTAGAACACAGTCTGGGTGACAACTTATGGTCTAAGGAAAGACATACCCAAATACTAAGAGACTGCTCTAATGATACTTTTGTAAGATTTCCTCATAGGGTCTCTTTGTGGGTCTGTTCAGTGCGAGCTATACCCTTATAGGTCCACCCACGACTTTAGCTAAAACATCTCCATATCTGTAGCTCATGAGGTCTTTACCTTATATCCGAATACAAGTAGATAAGTCGTGCTAGTCTTACCCGAGATTACTGATCCCCATTCTCAGTGTCTCTAGACTAGGAACATAAAATTAGGAATGAACATCCGATATCCTTAAATCCTCATGATCGTGATCTCATCACAGATACTCAAGAGATACCTATTTTATTCCAAGGAGTTTATCCAGTTACTCATATAATATATTAACAATAATATTGAGACAAAATATGAAATAGGATAATGAGTGCTTATTATTTATTTGCAACAATATAAAAAGGACCACATATGTCCTAATCTAATCAAAAGATTGTCTCTAGGACATCCATATACTAACAAGCTCCCACTTGGCCTAAAGCCAATCTGACCTAAGTCGTATACCTAAAGCCTCATAATTACTATCATGTTTTCTCTGAGAAACAGCCTTCATCAAAGAATCGGCTAGGTTATCATCTGTGGGAACATAATCCATCTTTACATCCATTCTATCAATGATTTCTCTAATCAAGTGATATCTGCGGAGCACGTGCTTAGATCTTTGATGAGACCTAGGTTCCTTTGACTGTGCAATGGCTCCTGTGTTGTCGCAAAGCAACTGTATGGGCTCATCCACGCTTGGAACCACCCTTAGTTCAGATATAAACTTCTTGATCCACACGGCCTCCTTAGCCGCTTCTGAAGCAGCTATGTATTCAGCTTCTGTCGTTGAATCTGCTGTAGTCTCCTGCTTGGAACTCTTCCAAGACACTTCCCCACCATTTAAGGTGAATACGAATCCTGACTGTGCCTTGCAGTCATCTTTGTCACTCTGAAAGCTGGCATCAGTGAATCCTTTCACTGATAGTTCAACTACCCCACCATAGACGAGAAACACATCCTTAGTTCTTCTCAAGTACTTAAGAATAGTCTTGACTGCTGTCCAGTGACCCTCTCTAGGGTCAGACTGGTATCTGCTCATAATGCTCAAAGCATATGAGACATCTGGTCTCGTACATATCATGGCATAGATGGTGGATCCTATAGCCGAAGCGTATGGAATTCCACTCATGCGATCCTTCTCAGGCTGTGACTTAGGACACATAGCCTTGGAAAGATGTACCCCATGACTGACTGGGAGAAAACCTTTTTTCGACCCTTCCATGCTAAACCTCTTTAGCATCTTGTCAACAAACGTGGATTGAGATATACCCAGCAGCCTCTTGGATCTATCTCTATAGATCTTTATACCAAGTTGTTGCGGATCTAGCAAGTGTACTAGTCGTACAAGTAATAAAATGATGAGTAAAGATCGTTCCCACAGACATTTGTATTCAAACACCAATTAAACATAGAAAACTAATTTGAATCAAACAAGAGTTTGTAAAAATCATGAGTGTTTTGTCACCAGAAAATTGATTTGAAGTAACAGAATATAATGCTAAAATATGAATTAAGATTTACTAAAACAAGTAGTCAGAAAACAACTTCCCTCACCTTTTCTACTCCGTCATCAGAGACTACATCTTCAACCACAACCTCTTCTTCATTCTTCTTATCTTCCACATTCGTTTTCACCTGTTGAAGCACCAACCCACTTCTTGTCATGATTGCTTTGCAGTGCTCCTTAGGATTCACCATTGTATCACCAGGAAACTTCCCCTGTGGTCTCTCAGATATCTGTCTTGATAGCTGACCAATCTGGGTCTCCAGATTCCTGATAGATGCTTCCTGATTTCTGAATGAAGTCTTTGTCTATTGCATGAATACAGATGTTTCCTCTCTGAATGAATTAGACCCCTGAATGTAATCTTAAGTAGTCTTGGATAACTGAGCAAAGGCTTTTTCCCATGCAGCAGTATCACTTGGCTGTGATGAGTATGTTGGAGGAGGATGCAGTGGAGGATTCAACTGATGGTTGGAACTATAACAAAACCCTGGATGCTGATTCTTGTTCTTCCATGGTGGCACATACAAATTTCGCCCCTGGTTGTTGTAATTCCTCTGGTTGTGATGGTCATAACACACTCCATTAACTTCTGCATGTTCTGGTGATCCCCCATAGTAACATTCCTCTGTCACATGGTCTTTGCCACAGATAGCACACACACAATTGGTATCCACAGAAGCAAACTTTTGTGAGGATAGTTGCTTAGTGAGAGCATCCAACTGTTGTTGTTGCTGTTTCTGTGTCTGCATTAACTGGTCATTCTTTGCCAACAAAGCATCATACCCATCCAGCTTAACGATCCCTGTCTTTCTGTCAGTCACTGGGGCATTATCAAATTCCTGAGATGCCAATGATTCAAAAATATCCAAAGCCTCTTGAGGAGTCTTGGTGGTCAATGAACCACCAGCAGTGGCATTCACCAATGTTTTGGTGTTGGTTGTCATATTAATCAAACATACATAAGATTATAATTAAGTTCCATTGAATTCAGACCACAATGACTCTACTCGGACATAACTAAAGAATACACAAGAGAAGAAAGATCAAACTCCATTGCCATGCAGTGAATCTTCAATCTCCAAGTACAATTACATAAGAAACTAAGTCCTAAAGAAATTTAGAGAGAAGTCAGATCAGAGAATCTGATGTAAGAGAGAGAGAGAGAGAATCCAGCTTTTTTTTGAAAAAGTGAAGGCCCTTGCCTTATATAGTTTTACAAATTCAAACAGAAAAACTAACATGGGCGCTAAAACGTTCAGGAGGGAGTGTTTTAGCGTCCATGCTTGACGGATGCCCAACTGCTTCAAACTGACTCCAGCACTAAAACACTTGGTTTGGACGTTTTAGCGTTGCAGACCAGAGTCTTTTCCAACAGCAGGGCGCTAAAATGCTTGATCAGGAAGTTTTAGCGCCCAAGACCAGCAACTTTTTGTCCTCGGATTGCAGCAGAGCGCTAAAACGTTCTGTGTGGATGTTTTATTGCTCAGCACCAGCAAGTTTTGGCTTCTTTCTGCAGCAGGGAGCTAAAACGTTCTGGATAAACATTTTAGCGCTCAACACTTAGAATTTTTCTCTTCTTCATAATCTTCTTCCTTCTCCCAACTTCCTTTTCCTACAAGAATAATGCAAATTTTCAATAAAGCTTCTTGAACTTGTAGTTGAGGACATTCTAGGACATTAACCTCTTTTTCCATCATTTAATCACACAAATTGATACTAATTCATGCTGAAAAACCTGATGAACTAAGGGTTTATCACAATTCCCAGATTTGAATATTGCTGTCCTCAGCAATAACTTTAAAAAAATAGAGAAGGACTTAAGATTCCTTACAAATGAAACTTATGAGGATGGATTTGAATTATGACAGATCAACATTCCATGATACAATCTTACAACCAAGCAATCTATCATTTCCCATGACTTGCCCAACCTCATCATATGACTTTCAACAGATCAGTAAAGATGAAATACATATACTTTCAACACAAAACACCCCCTCGCTAGGAACTTATAACACTTCACAATTTTAAATCAAGTAATTAAAATATTAAGTGAGCAATCAAGTGAAGGATTAGTGAAAATCCTAAAGATTAAGCCAAAATACAAAGAAAGGGCAAAACGGTAATTAGCCAACACACAACCCTAGGAAGATAAAAAGTGAGTAGAATGTCTCAAATGATAGAAATAACCCTGGAAATGGAATCACACTGAAAAATTGAGTGGACAGGCAAGTTTCAGAAAAATCAGTGAATAGTGTTTTTCACGGGTAAAACTACCGCGATACGATTGCACCGTAAAACGTGCCAGTGGAGTTTTGAGCTCTAGGTTTCAAATATGAGTTAAAAATGGTCTATAGAGCTAGGAAATATGATTTGTGATAATATTTGATGGAATTAAGACAGTTTGGGGAAGCGTGCCAACAGCGCGCGCAATAGCTTAAAACAGTGTTTTCTCCTAACGACCGCAAAACTCTGGATTCATCTGATCAAGTATAATTAAAGGAGAATAGTTAATGTTAAAAATTAGAGTTTCTAAATAGGTTTTGAATTTACGGACGTTTAGTGGAAATCGGAGGGAAATTCGGATGAGTTTTAAATCGCGTGGGACCCACCCACTCACATGTCACTTAAGCCACCTCATCCTCTCCACTATTCATCATCTCCTCACTCCCTCCTCTTCCTAAAACCCGAGCATCAGCCCCCCTCCCCCCTTCTCCATGCATGTTTTTCTTCTCTCCTTTAATCACTCAAATCCTAACCAAATCCAACAAAGTTTAACTTGAAATTTGTTGGAAATTGTCTTCTAAAGCCATTGGTGGCCTTGTTTAACCTTGAAAGTGAGTGGATTTTGAGATCCTTCCCATTTTAGGCTGCGGTTTTCTTGGGAAAAAGAGTGACCATGGTGTTTTCAAATGCTCCAATGGTGGAGTATACCTAGGATGAGTCATTTACCTTGCATTTGGGTGAGTTATTTCAACATTTCAATGGTTGATTTTTGAATTGTGTTTATGAACCCTAAAGAGGGATTTTATGATGTGTTGTGTTAGAGAGCTCAAATGGAAAATGTCTATTAGATGATAATGCCTTAGAATGATGTATTAATGTTAGAAATGCAATGAAAATTTTAAGTGAAAAGTGATGATTTTTAACTTAGTGGATTTGAGGTCATGATTTTGGGATTTTGGAATTTTGTGTTGAGGCATTGTTTGATGAATTTTGGTATGATTATATGATGATATAATGTGGTTGTGTGAGGTGTGGAGTGATTAAAAGTGAATTGAAATCCTAGAATTGCCCTAGGTTGCAACTTGGCCTTTAAAGGAAAATTAGGGAATTGATGTTGTTGAAAATTGTTTGAGTGATGAATTATGTGTTAAAAAGGTAATTAGATGGGTTGTGTGGTGGTTGGAAAGTGTTTGAATCAATGGAAAAAAATGAATTGTGTTTAGGGACCTAAATGAACCTAGAGCGAACTATTGAGCGAAACGATGGTTAAAAGACGTAAAACGGCGAAACGACAGTTGAAATGGACTTATGGCAACCCAAGGATGGGTACTAAAATGAGAAATAAAATTTACAAAAATAAATCTTCAATTAACACATGTAGGGCCGAACCTTCAAGGAGGAAGGGAGGAATTTTGCGGTTTTCGCGTTCTGATGTAATTCGACGCGAAAATGGCGAAACGGCACTTGAACTGGCCTCTTGGCAACCTATTGAGGCGTAATAAAATGAGAAAGAAAATTTAGAAAAATAAAATTTGGATTAAGCCTAGGATGGCCGAACCTACCATGTGTGGGTGAGGAGATTTCGTGGTTTTTGCGTTTTGATGCTATTTGACGCGTACTGATGGCTGTACGTGATTGTATAGGTTGCCGTACGTCGACCTGAATCCCGAATCTTGAATCAGTGAGTTGCCCTTGGTCCGAGACCAAGTGGATTGAGGTAAGTAATTGGTTCAATGCATGTATAATTGTAAATTAACATGTATTGGTTGAACTATAAGTGATTGGGAATGTCCTCTGTGTAGGCATTCTGCTGTGTACCAAGTTGTGGGATAAGCTGCTGCGGAGCTAGTGGTAAAACGAATTAAGGTAACCTCTTGGTACTGGGGCTTGTTCCCCTTTTCTGTTCCACCTTGCCAGTTGATGATAACGGTAGGAAGTGTGTATGAGTAGTGTAGAACAGCATGAGTGTAACACCCTTAATAAGGTCATCAAAGGTGTAACATTGCTTGACATTCAATGCGCGGAATCCATGTACTTAAGCGTGGTCAACTTCAGATTTACTAATGGGAATTAATTTCGTTCTTTTCCCTAACTTATCTATTCCTCTAGTCATGAGTTTCTCTTTTTCTTTGTCTACGGCCTACTTACAAGTTAATCTCTACTTGGTTACCCTGCTTATACTTATGCGCTATTTTAGGGACTCACTTACATGATCATAATTTTAGTGTTGACTACTACCCAGTAGGTAGTTACTTAAGTGTCTTATGCGGATAATGACTTATGTTACTTAATCTTTCCTACTAAATTCATAGTCCATAAAACATAAACATCCCAAAATATCGTACTTCAAAGGCATATAAAATGTTTAAAATAGTCTAAGTGGAATAGTCTATTACAGTCATCCCAAATTAGAATTTAGGTACACCCTTAGTAAGGTGCACCTTCAAGCCACATGGGCCCAGCTAGAGCAGATATAATATAGTCTTCCTCCAAAAGTTTTCCTTCCGATAGTAAGTTCATAAATCTCTCCAATAGCTTGGAGTCATCATGAACTGCACGTGGCTGAGCAGGTTCCTCTTCAACTCGTATCAACCTCTTTCCCTGCCTTACCCATTTAGTCATTTTTTCCTGAAAGTGGGTTCCCCAAAAAGGGGTGAGATTGGGGGTCTCAGTAAGGACTCACAGTTGGAGCAACCTCCAAACCATGATGCTTACTCCTGCAATAGTCACATAATAACATGTACAATAATAGAATGGCAAAACATTGGAAACATAGTTTGGAAAATAATCATGCTTTCATATCATCATACCAATCCTGCCATGGCAATTACTCTCCATGGTCTTATGGACGAATACCCAGGGTCCTCGTCAGGTTGCCTCTGTGGTATTAGTGCACAAGCCATCTTACAAAACTTGCATGAATAAACATTAGTTCCAAACAACCAAACATATCATGTAATGCATCATATAACATATTGCAGCCAAACCTCACTTTAACATAAAGGGGTGGCAACCATAGGGTAGCCGCTTCAACAACCATAAATCACTTACACTTTTTCGCTTTGTAAATTCTTCCCGTAGGTGATGGATTCGGCCAAATGAAGGTCCTAGTATCTTGGATCTCTTTTCAAGCTTTGGTTTGTCCTAGTCACATATTCAACCTTAGTACATGTTTCTAAAATTAAAAGATCTAAACTTTAATATCCTTCATGTCATAGGTTCGGCTCTCTAAGGATGAAAATGCCTAGGAGATAATTTTTACTAATTGTTTTCATGCATAAGTCATATTCTATGGCATACATTTCGGCCATACATCATGGTATTAAGAAAACATTCACATATTTCCCTTTTAGGCTTATTAGGGTTCGGCCATTTAGAAGGTGCATACCTAGGGATAATTTTGATAACATGTTCATGGGTTTAATACTCATCAAGTTCAGCCATTTAGGGTTAATGCCATTTAGGTGGTGATTCTTCAAGTAATGCTTTCCTACATGTTGTTTAAAAACATTTACTTCAACACTTTTCATATTACCTTAAAGAACATATTCAATATCTAGTAGGGTACATATAGATTCGGCCATTTAGGGTTAGGTTGCTTAGTAAATATTGTGAATATTTAGAGGGTGCATGCATACCATTGAGGTTCGGCCACTTAGAGATGATATACTTAAGAGGTGATTTTAAAGATGAAAGATGCATGCATGGCTTTATTAGTCCAAGATCTAGTCATATAAATTAGTTAGAGTTCATTCTACTCACTTGAAGGGATGAAGGGCTCATGAAATCTTACCTCAAAGATGATGTCTAAAATATAACTCCAACTTGATCTTCAAGGAGTCCTCTAGGGTTGGGAGTGGCTTCCAACAACCTCTTGGTTTCTCTCTACACGAAGAGAGTGGGAACTTAGAGATCTCTACTTTCTTCCAAACGAAAATGAGATGAAGCTTTTACCTTACCTATGTGGGTGATGGAAAGAGTGTTTGAAGAGCTCAGAAAATTTTTTAAGGTGATCTTAGGTCCTATTACTTGTTATGGCCGAGCTTAGGAGTAAAGGAGATGAAGTGTTTGAGTGTTTACTTGCTTGGCTTGATGAGGAGAGAGATGGTTGAAGCTAAGGGAATAAGGAGAGGGAAGAAGTCCTTTATCTTGTTGCTTGGTGCTTCACGGCCTTAGGGGGGAGGAGGAAGCTCCTTGCTTGATCTTTTATTCAAGTCTTGCAATCATTTCCTTGAGATATTAGGTTATGACTTGTGAGTGTATAGAAAGCTATCTACATGCATTGGGTGAAGGGTACTTGAGTGTAACTTGTGAATGTGGGGGAAGTTATCTACATGCATTGGTGGTGAATGGTGTTTGGGTGTGGAGTGTGAACAATCTTTCCTTGTTCTTTGTTGATGGCCGAATGTGTAAGGAGGAGAGGTGATGCATGTGTTCCACTTGGCACTTGATTCAAGGAGGGTTTGAGTGTGAATTTGCACTAGGGTTTCTTGGCTCCTTGAGTGATGTGGCCGTGAGGAGTGAGAGGGATTTGGTCATGTGACTTCCCTTGGTGACCGTGTATGCCTAGGGAGGAGGAAGATTTGACCTTGTAAGATGGCATGCATGGCTTGAGTGTGTAAGAAGAAAGTTTCCCTTTTCCTTGTCATGAGTGCGCCCTTCAAGGTGTGTAAGGAGAAAAGGTGAGTTGCTTTTTGGAGAAGATCACATGCATGGTTAAGGCTTGGAGTGTGGAAGAAGCAATCTTCCTTTCTCCATCATTTTGCGTCATCCAAGGTGGGTATGGAAAGTAGAGTTGCTTTTGGAGAAAGGAAATCACATGCATGGTTAAGGCTTGGAGTGTGTCTTACTCAAGCTCTTACTTGTCCATTCCTTCCTTAAGTGGCGCCTAGGGAGTGTGGAAAGCAACACCACTCCCTTTTCTTCTTGTCATGGCCGAGTTTGCTATTGTAGGGGAGGTGGAGCTCATTCAAATTCCTCCAATCATGTGATGACACCTCATCTAGGGTTGTTCCTTTGAATTGGGTTGGGCTTGGTGAGTGTCTTGGCCCATTAAGTTAATAAGTGTTGGACCATTTGTAATTGGGTCAAGGCTAGGTGGTGTGGGCTTGGATCTTGGTCTAGATACTAATTGGGCCATTTCTTATAAAATGGCCTTGCATTGCTTTGGGCTTAAATCCTTTAACTTAGTCATATTCTTAGTAGGTTGGGCTTTAACTTTATTTGGGCTTTAACCCACATTGGCTAAGTTATTAATTATCTTATTTAAAGTGGGTTTTAGCTTAGGACTAATGTTGCTTATTCAAAGCTACTCGTTCACCGAATATGGACTCGATCCCTTTTCATTTTATTTCATTAGGCTAATTTCGAGTACAAGATTTTTGGGTTATTACAATGAGCATGCATTAGCATTTATGAGGGTACTATATGTACCAGATCACTGGCCAGTAGATAGTGTAGCCTTCGAGCAGTGCGGACTTCCACTGGATAGGTCTCCGAGAGGGAGTTCCAGTTGACCGAGGGTCATAGTGTTTGATCCTGATAGGAGCACACTAGGAATATCTCGGGTGTTATGGATGGAAAGGGTACCTTGGTGGTGGTTATTTGAACACACCTTGGATGGACCCATAGGCTTATATATGCCTAGGGCATGCGTGGTATTGGTAGCTACCATCCCGCATCGTCGTATTTTGTATCCCAATATTCCCCAGTTTCTCTAAATCCCTTGCTATATCCCGTTTTTTCAAAGTGGTTGTTTTATTCTGCTTATATGCATCAAAGTGAACCATTGGGCGGAGTTTTCTCCAGAACCTCTGGGTTACTGAGATATATTCGTATATCTCACCCCGTCTCGGGGCATTTATTTCAAGAGGTAGCAGCGGAGCTGGAGCAGCGGGCAAGAGGCCCGCAGAGTGATTCAGTGGAGTTTTAGCATTTTGCATTTTGTTGGCCATGCGGCCTAGGCTAGACTTAGGGCATGGACATCTCATTTGTATTTAGTAGGAGCTTCATTAGCATCTTGTTCATGTCATTTTGCCTAAGTCTAGTGGTCTTGCCATTTAGTTTATTTTACCATTTGTATTTATGTTGTAATAGTGGAAGATTGTAATTAAGTTTCATTTGGAGTTGTAAGTTGTAAAGCAATATTGTAATCGTATCTTGATGCATGTCTATTTATGATGGAAGGGCCTTAGGCCTATTGTAGGTTATGATTATATGTATGAAGATAATGTGCATGAAAATGGTGTTAGTGATTGCAACTAATTAAGAATGATTAAGATGAGCTATATGTCTAATAACTATAAACTGGATTGGGTTGTAAGTGCCTCAAGGCATTGTTGGTCCTTGTGTGTGCCACCCATTGGGTTATTACCGTATCATTATGTGATTATTAGGTACATTTGAGGCTTAAATGATCTTGTACAAATTTAGGGATTTAAGGAAAAACAAAGGAAACTCTGGCGAAATTTCTGTAGAATTGGCAGATTTTAGGTGAACTTCGGAAGAACATATCTCCGTCCACAGATTGCCGATAGGGACGTTCCATACGCCATTTTGAAGCTTGAGATGTCCCCTTTATGGTGTTAAAATATGAGCCAGTTCTGGGCTGCACGAAGCCCTGTGGAATTTATTTAGTTCGGACTGTCCAGGGACCTCTGATGCAGGGGCTGTTCTGGCCAGTTTTTGGGAAATTGATTCCCTCTTCATCTCTCAGTCAAATGGAGCGTGTGATACATAAAAATGAAGTTTGAGATGTCTAGTTTGTAGGATAAAAAATTGAGAGCAATTGGATGAGTGGATTGGGTGCAGTAATTCGAGAAGTGTGAGTGGTTTTGAGCGGTTTTGGGGTTGGTTGGCTGTTTTGCTTGTCCAACTTCAAACAGTGATAACCGAAGCAAATGAGCTCCGATTAAAGCGTGTGATAGTTTATTAGAAAGGGAATTAAGTAAGAAAAAAATATATACTGAGGAAAAGGCCTGGTGGTGAGCTCTTTGTTCGCATAAAATTAATTAGTGAACCATTTTCAAAGAGGTAAAAGCGTAAAATTGAGTAATAGGCTAAGTGAGTTTATGGGAACCCCTTAGTAACTTATAATAAGTAAAGTGAGTTGTAAAAAGTAGTTAAACAAATATTCCGTAAGAGTTTACAGTTATGGTCACAACTTTTAATTATTACGCCTTTTATTGTTTTAAATACACGCGTAATAATCGGAAAAAGTTTACTCGTATTTTTATAAATGAATTGCTGTGATTGTAACTGCGCTTAATATCATATTAATGTTAACAATACCGGTACGTAACGAGATGTTACAGAACTTCTCAAAAATTGTGAGAATTAAACTCTCTTGCACTCTAGTGTCTAAGGGTGTACTCATAACTCGACCTTTACTGCACTTAAACTACCATAAGCTTGCCCATCTTATCACTTTCCACAGTGACACTGATCCATAAAGTAGATCAAAAGAGACTTTGGTGGTATGGCTTGGCTAGGAATAGGATTCTGTATAAGAGGAGGGAAATGTCTTGGCATGTGGTTTGGCTAAAGGTAGGATTTAATGTTGCAGAAGGGTTCAGATTAGATGAATCAGATTCAGATAAGAGGAGGATCACAATTGAATTTATCTATGTGCTCCTTAATCCTTCTCATTCTCTTATTCCTTTTCATTCATTCTTTTCACCACCTTTTCTACAACTTTTCTTTTTCTTAAACTTTCTTCCTCCTTTTCTTCCAAACACTTTGTGATTTTAATTCTCCCTTTCCCTTGTTTCCTTTTCTTTCCCTTTCCTCAAACAAGCACTTTGTGCCTTTACTTTCTTTTTCCCTTTTTCTTCTACTTTTCCTCCAAATTTCCAACACTTTGTATTTTTATACATTGCAGAAACACCTTTCTCCATACAGAACTTTCATCCATTAACCCTTTATCTGAATCATGTATTTTGAAAACTGGGATAGATACAGGCTCTTGATTTTATCAACAACAAACTTAGGCTCAAGGTTTTCATGCAATGGGAACATTTGGTTCAAAAGAGAATGCCTCAATCAACTCTACCTTACAAATCATGACATTATCAGTTACATCCACTCCAGCTTTCTGGCACAGAAGCTGAATCAGAGAATAGTGACCCAAAGCAGAAGTGCTGCTATCAGAATGGGCCATATCATATATACTATCTTGAAGAAGAATGGGTAGCTCCACCTTCCCTTTAGTCATGATGGTATGGATTAAAACAGCTCTCATCAAAATTACCTCCGCCTGGTTAGAAGAGGGCATGACATTGGAAACCACAAAATGGAACCAGACTCGAGCCTAACCATTTAGATGCCTCAACCACAACAATTTAGGATTGACCTTATCTTTGGTTGTATCCCATGTTTCACCAGGCTTAGCTATTGTCTGCAAAATAGGCTCAGCTGCCCCCATCTTGGTCCAAGTTTCAAATTCTGGGTCCTTTCTCCTAGGTGGTATTTCAATTTGCTGCCAGTTCTTCTTGAAATCACAGCTGGCATGGTTAATATAATCACAGTGCCTGATCTTCAGAAGCTTCTGTATGGTGTGGGCATCATATTTCACTTTCTTGCCCCTCACCCAGCTGGCGAAAGTCCTCTTACCACCCTGATCACCATTATATGCATTAGCAAAGAATTCCCTTGCTATATTAGGGCTGCTGTTCACCAGGATCTCACAAAAAGTAACCCAGTCCCTTTTTATCAACTGGGACTGGAACTCAGGATATTCATCCTTCTCCAGGATGAACTTCCTCTCCCTCACGAATGGTCTGGAAGAGGTTTTGGCAGTGTAACGAGCCTCATGCTCAGCACTCCTCCAAAAATGCGCATCATAAGTAGGAGGTGGAGATGTAGGTGCAGAAGCCCGAGGTTCCCTGGAACTCTTCTTTCCAGACTTCTTGGGGGGAGGTGTAGACATAATCCTGAAAATCAACATAAAGAGTCAGTATGGCATTTGAATTAGTGGATCCAATTCCCAGATTTAGAATGGAATTAGTGGTGGAATTGGCTCCAAAACATTCAAGCAAACACCCCCACAATGCCCATGAGTAGACCCTTTTAAATATGCATGCAACAGGGCCTGGGCGCTAAAACGTTCACACTGAGCGTTTTAGAGTCCTGGCCTTAAACGTGTAAGAAACTGGCCAAGCGCTAAAACGTTGGGTGACCAGCGTTTTAGCGTCCTGGCTTTTCTGGGTCAGGCATTTTAGCAAACACCTTATGTGCGTGTGTGCAGCAGCAAGTGTTATGCTAATGGGGATTTCTTCCCAACCCAAAAATCAGAAAACACAGAATATCTTATATCATGATCACTCATTTTCGAGCATAAATTACATGAGTAGTGTAAGAAACGAAAAAGGATGAAACCCAAGATGAAATGGCAGCATGTGGATGCAACATGAAAACAAAAACGCGAGAACATGTATGGTTAGAGAAAGAAAACGTACCTTTGGTATCAAATGATAGTCTTCGGTGCAAACAATGGAACAATGGAAGATTGAGTGTGAGAGAAAGTGAGAGAAAGAGTAGAGAATGTGAATAAGAGAGAGAAAATAGTTGCTGTGAAACCAAGCGTTTTAGCGCCCAGGTCCAGAGAATGTGCACACTTCGTGTGTAGCACCACGCTAAAACGGTCACCAGGGACGTCTTAGCGCGCTGTTAAGTGATGAGGCGCTAAAACGGTGAAACCAAGCGTTTTAGCGCCCAGGTCCAGAGAATGTTCACACTTCGTGTGTAGCACCACGCTAAAACGGTCACCAGGGATGGCTTAGCGCGCTGGACCAGAGTGTGTGTAAATGAGTTATTGGGTGAACGCTAAAACGGTCAGTATGGACGTTTTAGCGCTCATGGCCAGAGAGTTTCATAGTGATGCAACTCCTAGACCGCTAAAACGTCCAGAACGGAGGTTTTAGCGCCCAGCACTTGTCAAAAATTTCTCTTAAAATTTTCAAAACTTTTCCCTCCTTCCTTCTTCACTTTACTAATGGGGTATGAACACTGAAATTACATACCTGGTACAGTGGGTTGCCTCCCACTCAGCGCGTGTTTAACGTCACGAGCCTGACGGGTATGATCTATTTTACCTCTAATAAGGCAACTGTCAGTAGTTGCCTATCCACAGCACTTCCAACATATAACTTCAACCGCTGACCATTTACTGTAAAACTTCTGTCTGAATCCAAAGAACTAATTTCCACGGCCCCATAAGGTTTCATGTCTTTCACCACAAAGGGTCCAGACCATCTAGACTTTAACTTCCCTGGAAATAGCTTCAACCTGGAATTGAACAGAAGAACTTGATCCCCCACCTTGAAATCCCTAGGTGTGATCTTCCTATCATGCCATAACTTTGTCTTCTCTTTATATAGGCTTGCACTTTCATATGCAGAGAGACGGAACTCATCCAATTCATCCAACTGTAGTAATCTTTTCTCTCCTGCTGCTTTTGCATCGAAGTTCAGAAACCTCACAGCCCACAATGCCCTGTGCTCCAACCCTACTGGCAAATGGCATGCTTTCCCAAACAACAGTTGAAATGGGGACATTCCAATAGGAGTCTTGAATGCTGTCCGGTACGCCCACAGAGTGTCATCAAGTTTCTTGGACCATTGAGTCCTAGCATTCCCAACAGTCTTCTCCAATATTCTTTTCAACTCTCTGTTGGAAATCTCAACCTGACCACAAGTCTGTGGGTGGTACGGAGTACTAATCTTGTGCCTCACTCCATACTTTGCAAGGGCATATTCCACCATCCTATTATCAAAATGAGTTCCCCCATCACTAATTATAGCTCTCGGGACTCCAAATCGCGAAAATATGTTCTTCCTCAGAAAAGCAATCACAACCCTAGAATCATTGGTTGGTGTGGCTATGGCCTCAACCCATTTTGAAACATAATCAACTGCCACCAATATGTACTTGTTAGATTAGGAAGAAGGGAAAGATCCCATAAAATCCATACCCCAAACATCAAATATCTCCACCTCCTGTATATTGTTCAAGGGCATTTCATGTCTCCTGGAGATATTACCAGTCCTTTGGCAATTGTCACATGCCTCCACATACTTTTTGGCATCCTTGTATAGAGTTGGCCAGTAAAAACCGCTCATCAACACCTTTGCTGCGGTTCTCTCTCCTGCAAAATGTCCACCATAAGCAGAACCATGACAATGCCACAATACATCCTTCTGCTCCTCCTCTGGAATACATCTTCTGATCACACCATCTGAACACCTGTAAAAGAGATATGGCTCATCCCAAATGTATCTCTTCACGTCATGTAGAAATTTCTTCCTCTGTTGCCATGTGAAATCCTTAGGCATCATCCCAGCAGCTTTGTAGTTGGCAAAATCAGCAAACCATGGTGGGGTACTGATGGTTAAGACTTTATCCCCCACCATTTCCGTAACAGCACTTATTGCCAGTATCTGTTCATCAGGGAACTCTTCTCTGATCACTACCTCTGATCCTTCTTGAAGCTCTTTCTCTGTAATCCTGGATAAGTGATCAGCCACCAAGTTCTCAACTCCCTTCTTGTCTTTGATCTCCACCTCAAACTCTTGTAATAGTAACATCCAGCGGAGTAACCTGGGCTTTGCATCCTGTTTACTTAACAAATACTTTAAAGCTGCATGGTCAGTATAAACAATAACTTTTGATCCTAGCAGATATGGCCTGAATTTGTCAAATGCATACACAATAGCCAGTAATTCCTTTTCTGTAGTAGCATAATTCTTTTGTGCACTATTTAGGATTTTACTGGCATAGTAAATGACATGCAATAATTTATTCACTCTTTGGCCTAGTACCACTCCTACAGCATAATCACTGGCATCACACATTAATTCAAATGGCAATGAAAAATCAGGTGCCATCATGATAGGTGCAGTGATCAACTTCTCTTTCAAAATATGAAATGCATGTAGACATTCATCATCAAACATAAACTCTTGGTCTTTGACCAACAACTTGCATAAAGGCTTGGCAATTTTTGAAAAATCTTTAATGAACCGCCTATAAAACCCTGCATGACCAAGAAAACTCCTCACACCTTTGACATTGACAGGTGAAGAAAGTTTCTCTATCACAGAGATTTTTGCCTTATCTACTTCTATTCCTCTCTAGACACCTTGTGTCCAAGAACAATTCCTTCAGTCACCATGAAGTGACATTTTTCCCAATTCAAAACCAGATTACAATCCTGGCATCTTTTTAAAACAGAATCCAAATTTTCCAGACATGCATCAAAATCAAAACCAAATACAGAAAAATCATCCATGAAGATTTCTATATATTTCTCTACCATATCAGAAAAAATGGATAGCATGCACCTTTGAAAAGTGGCAGGAGCATTGCATAAGCCGAAGGGCATTCTCCGGTATGCGAAAATTCTATATGGGTATGTAAATGCGGTCTTCTCCTGATCCTCCGGAGCCACGGCTATCTGATTGTAACCTGAATAGCCGTCCAAGAAACAATAGAAGGCATGTCCTGCCAACCTCTCCAACATCTGATCCAAGAACGGAAGGGGAAAATGGTCCTTCCTTGTTGCCTTGTTCAGTCTCCGATAGTCAATGCACATCCTCCAGCCAGTGATTGTCCTTGTGGGAATCAATTCATTCTGCTCATTCTTCACCACAGTCATTCCCCCTTTCTTGGGTACTGTTTGAACAGGACTCACCCAAGCACTGTCTGAGATAGGATAAATCATCCCAGCATCAAGTAGCTTCACAACCTCCTTCCTCACTACCTCTTTCATAGTGGGGTTGAGTCTCCTCTGTGGTTGCCTTACTGGTTTGACTTCCTCTTCCATCAAGATTTTGTGGGTGCAGAAAGAAGGATTGATACCCTTAAGATCTGAAAATTGCCATCCCATAGCTGTTTTATTCTTCTTGAGTACCTGAATCAACTTCATTTCTTCACTCTCAGATAACATTGCATTGATGATTGCTGGATATGTTTGATCATCCCCAAGGAACACATACTTCAGATTTGAAGGTAGTTCTTTAAGCTCTACCTTAGGTGCTCCCACAGGAATGCCATCTATCTTTTTATCAAGCTCTTCCACTACTGATTCCTCTTGATAATTTTCTGTACTTGTCTTCTCAAGAAATCTGTCTTCCTCCAATGAAAAGTCTTCTTCTCTATTCACTTCTTCCACCATCTTCTGTATGACATCAATACTGAAACAATCCTCCACATCAACAGGATGTTTGATGGCTTCAAAGACATCAATTGTAACTGTTTCTTCATCAACCCTTAGCATCAACTTCCCTTGTTCAACATCTATCAGGGATCTTGCAGTTGCTAGGAATGGTCTTCCTAGGAGTAAAGGACTTTCAGTATCCTCTTCCTCCATATCAAGTATCACAAAATCCACAGGAAAAATAAACTTGTCCATCTTAACTAACACATCTTCTACTAATCCTTCTGGTCTTTTGATAGATCTATCTGCTAGATGCAGAATAACATTGGTATCCTTCAACTTATTTAACCCCAATGCCCTACAGACAGACAATGGCATCAAATTTATACTTGCCCCCAAATCACATAGTGCTTTACCAACTTCCACATCCCCAATTGCAAGTGAAATGCTAAAGCTCCCTGGATCCTTCAACTTTGGAGGTAATTTCTTTTGAATCAAAGCACTACACTCCTCCGTCAAAGCCACCATCTCACCATCCTTTAACTTCCTCTTCTTAGATAGAAGATCCTTCATAAATTTTGCATAGTGAGGCATGTCCTCCAGGGCTTCAGCAAATGGTATGTTTATCTGTAATATCTTGAAGATATCCATAAATCTTGCATAGTTCTGTTTCTGAATCTCTTGCTTCAATTTCTGAGGGTAAGGGACTTTTGCATATGGAGACAAAGTAACTGGCTGGTCCTACTTGTCAGCCATCTTCTTCTTCTCCCACTTCATTGTCTTCTTGGGCACGCTATCATTTTCAACTACCACCTCATTTTCTTCCTTATCTTCCTTCACTGTTTCTTTTTCTTTATTTTCCTTCACCTTCTCTACTCCATCATCAGAGACTACATCTTCAACCACAACCTCTTCTTCATTCTTCTTATCTTCCACATTCTTTTTCACCTGTTGAAGCACCAACCCACTTCTTGTCATGATTGCTTTGTAGTGCTCCTTAGGATTCACCATTGTTTCACCAGGAAACTTCCCCTGTGGTCTCTCAGATATCTGTCTTGATAGCTGACCAATCTGGGTCTCCAGATTCCTGATAGATGCTTCCTAATTTCTGAATGAAGTCTTGGTCTCTTGCATGAATGCAGATGTTTCCTCTCTGAATGAATTAGACCCCTGAATGTAATCTTGAGTAGTCTTGGATAACTGAGCAAAGGCTTTTTCCCATGCAGCAGTATCACTTGGTTGTGATGAGTGTGTTGGAGGAGGATGCAGTGGAGGATTCAACTGATGGTTGGAACTATAACTAAACCCTGGGTGCTGATTCTTGTTCTTCCATGGTGGCACATACAAATTTCGCCCGTGGTTGTTGTAATTCCTCTGGTTGTGATGGTCATAACACACTCCATTAACTTCTGCATGTTCTGGTGATCCCTCATAGTCACATTCCTCTGTCACATGGTCTTTGCCACAGATAGCACACACATAATTGGTATCCACAGAAGCAACCTTTTGTGAGGATAGTTGCTTAGTTAGAGCATCCAACTGTTGTTGTTGCTGTTTCTGTGTCTGCATTAACTGGTCATTCTTTGCCAACAAAGCATCATACCCATCCAGCTTAATGATCCCTGTCTTTCTGTCAGTCACTGGGGCATTATCAAATTCCTGAGATGCCAATGATTCAAAAATATCCAAAGCCTCTTGAGGAGTCTTGGTGGTCAATGAACCACCAGCAGTGGCATTCACCAATGTTCTGGTGTTGGTTGTCAACCCTTGGAGGAATATTGCTGCTTGATTCCACACTTCTATTCCATGCTGTGGACATTTCCTCAATAAAGTCTTGAATCTCTCCCAAGCCTCACAAATGGATTCTAATTCTTTTTGCTTGAAGCCTGTGATCTCATCCTTCAACTTTGCCCTGTTCGATGCTGAAAAGAATCTGGCCAAGAACTTGGTTTGCAGATCATCCCAAGTTGTTATACTCCCCTGAGGCAATGACTGCAACCATCTCCTTGCATCATCCTTCACTGAATGAGTGAATAGTCTCAGCAGAATTGCATCCCTTGTGACACCATTAATTTTCACAGTCTCACTCAACAACAACAAAATTTCTATATGCAAGTAAGGGTCCTCTGCACTGGTTCCAGTAAACCGCTCCTTGACACGTGCTGTCGAACTCGCGCAAATAAAAAATTAATTCTTTAGGGTTCAGAAATTTTTTGTAGTAAAGTGCAAACCCTAAGTCGTCTCTCAAGGAATAAAAATCGCTTATGATGACAGAAAATAAAAGGGGGGTTTGTTTTAATTTCAGTTTGATAATTTAAAAAGGCAGAATGTAAAATTGTATGTAAAATTCGTAATTAAAAATAACCAACCTAAGGTTTGGGTTCCATGGACGTCTTTCCTCGGATAAGAGGATATCAGAATCGTGATTGATTTGTCAATCGAATCAGAATCCTTATTTCCAATTGACAACCCTCTCTAAGCGATCGCTTAGCATTTGATCAAAGATGATGCTTCTACTCATACAATCGCAGAGTATCAGCCCGCTTGATTTAAGGTCATAGGGTCAATCAACCTAATCATCAAATCTGATGATTAATCCCTTTCCATAATCGCAATCGCGAACCTTAGATTGAATATCCACGATCGCACGATATCAATCTGAGTTGGGAGGGGAAACAAAACTGATTTGAAATAAACGCAGATCCTCAAGACTAGTCTATGGAATCCATTACCCTTAGGTTGATTAAAAGGTTCTTAGCCTCGCATGGCTAAGGTAAACATAATTCAAAAAATAAGAAGAAGAAGAAGAACACAATTGAATAAAAACTCAGAGAGAACTTCTCTGTTGTAAAAACTGACTCCTAAGGGTTTCCTAGAGTCCCCTTTAAATAGCCGTCACGCAGTACGGCTAGGGTTTCATCGCTTCAGCCCAAACATAAAATAAAAACCGAATAAAATAAAATGAAACAATAAAACTTGGCTTTGGGCCACTTAAGTAATTGGGTTTTAATTTAAATTACAAGCCCAATAGTCAAACAAAACTTCAGCAAAATGCGTCCAACTTGGCGTCCGAAATCGACCATCTTCCATTCCGAATTGGGCTTCGAGCTCTTCATAAGAATTGTAGCTCTCTGTGTTATATGAAAAACCCAATAAGAACGGAGTAAATTAGACAACTATGGACCGAGATATGGCCAAAATACAGAAGTAACGTAAAGCTGAAAAATTCTGACGAAAAAAATTAAACCCAATCAAAAACTAAAAACCTAAATTAACTCTAACAATCATTATTTTATTCAAATAAATCCTAAAAATACTAATCAAGAGTAACAAATAAGTGTAACAAAATATGTGTTATCAAATTCCCCCACACTTATCTTTTTGCACTCCTGGGCAAAAACTAAAATTGAAAGCAAATACTAAGATCAACCAATCCTTTCTAACAATTACCAAGCAAACAGAAAATATACAAAGATCACAAGTCTTCTACAGATAAATCAATCAGGACAGAAATTCCCTAATCTCAAATCACAAGACCTGCTAATTTCAGCTGCATATGCCAATTATAGAAAATGGTTTCTCACATGATGCTCTCAATATTCTTCTCTCAAGTGTATCAGGTAATCAATGTATCACTCAAATCTACTCCAGAAAATTATCCTACCATAGGCTTGCTCAAATTCTACTTCTCCACTGCTAATAACACATGCATGCACAAATCAAAAGGGCTTTATGCAGGGTTGTAATGGGGCTGAGGTAAAGGTATGGATGAATATGGAAGAGAAAGCTAAACACCCCAGAATTTTACAAAGAGCAAAAGTTAAGAACTAAACTAAGAACATAAAACAAAGGTACTGAAAAGATAAACATTTTTTTTTTGTTTTTGTTTTTGTTTTTGTTTTTGTTTTTGTTTTTTTGTTTTTGTTTTTGTTTTTTTTTTTTTTTTTACGAAGTAAAACCACATAAGTACAACCGCATATGTCACCCCCCACACTTAAACTTCTGTCCGTCTCGGGCAAACCCCCACACTTAAACACAACATCACAATGAAACCAATGCTCAGTAAAACTCCAGGGCGTGGAATTAATTGGTTTTTCATTTAGGCTTGTAATGCGGCTTAAGAAATAAAAGATATAAAGGCTCAAAGGGGCTCACCAAGGGATATTAATATAAGGGATGGCTATCTGGCTAAAGTGGGTGCAGAAAAGAAAGAATGCCTCAATCATATTCATGCATGCAAGTGAAAAATGCAGTTTCAAAAAGAACAAGAGCAAGTTCTAGAGGACAACAATCAAGAGCTGAAACACACAAGAAAGAAAGCATGGCCAGAAGATATGCCATGTATGCGGGCTCAAAACCTCACAAGGGTAAACCAAGTCATGCAATCAACAACACAGAATCAATCAACAGGTAGTTGTAATCCAAGAATCGAGATCAAAGCCTAACAGATTATGCTATCAAACACTGTGATCTAAGTCTACTCCATG
Organism: Gastrolobium bilobum; assembly: GCF_033153095.1. Taxonomy (NCBI): domain Eukaryota; kingdom Viridiplantae; phylum Streptophyta; class Magnoliopsida; order Fabales; family Fabaceae; genus Gastrolobium; species Gastrolobium bilobum. The sequence continues at coordinate 78,596 of NW_026899384.1, forward strand.
TACCACTCAATAATTACCAGAAAGAAAAGGAAAATCTCCCTATGAAAAATCATAAACTAAAAGAAAGAAAGGAAAAGAAAAATAAAAATGCAAATAACAGAAAGAAAAGAAAAAGAAGGAAGAGAACTCCCTGAACTCCCTAAGGAGAATAAGCAACATCAAGCAGACTCTCAAACTGTTCTGAGCTCTTGCTGGAACCAGTTCATTTTTCGGATTTGCCATTACAGTCACTCCAGACTTCTTGGTAACCACTTGAAACGGGTTGACCCACCAGCTATCTGAAATGGGATAAATGATGTCGGCCTGTATTGGCAATGTCAGAAGCTTTTCCTCCCACTCAGGTAGAAGGGTCTTGGCCACTATCACAGGTAACTGCTCATTTTCCTCCAGATATGCATACTTCAGATGGTCAGGTAGATCCTTTACTTCCAACTTAAGTGGTTGCTCAGTGGATGGGAGAAGTCTAGTGGGTGCAGGTTCTGCAGAAAACACATTAACATCTATGCCTGCAATCAAATTCTCAGAAATAGAACCATCAATAATTTCAACAGGCAACTCAGAATTCAACACCAATGCAGAACCACTGTGCAAATCATCATTCAATACATGATTAAAATCAGAACAACACAAAGCTATCTCAGCACAAGCAGTACAGTTACTACTATCGGTACAATCACATGACAGAGCAGAATCAAGTAATGATGATAATTCTGGATATTCAGCAGTTAAGTCAGTAGAGATATCATCCATCATTTCATCAATTACATCCATACAGAAAATAGAATGCTCTTCCCTAGGAAATTTCATGGCATCAAAAATATTAAAATTAACCATGCTATCACCAAATTCTAAGGAAAGAGTACCAGCATGCACATCTATCTTAGTCCTAGCAGTTTTCATGAAAGGTCTACCAAGTATAATTGTACTACTAGGAATCTCACCCTTCATCCCTAAGACATAGAAATCAGCAGGAAAAATCAGATTGTTCACCCTAACTAATATATCTTCAACTACACCAGAAGGATGAACACTACTCATGTTGGCTAACTAAACAACAATACCAGTAGCACGCAAGGGACCAAGACCAAGAGACTTATACACAGATTCAGGCATAACATTAATGGATGCTCCTAAGTCTAACATACAATCATGAAAAATAGAATTTCCAATAATGCAAGGGATAGTAAATGTCCCTGGATCTTGGCACTTCTTGGGCATGGGCTGGATGAGTGCTGACATATTCTGGCTGACGCTGACTCGTTCATCTCCTTTCAGCCTCCTCTTGTTGGTGCATAACTCCTTCAGAAACTTAGCATATCTTGGAATTTGCCGAATCGCATCCAAGAGTGGGATATTGACCTCTACTTTTCTGAAGGTGTCAAGAATCTCTTTATCTTGAGCTTTTGCTGCTTGCTTTTTAGTCTGAGTGGCTCTTTGAGGAAAAGGTAACGGGATGTGGACATCAGAAGTATCAGTATTTTGCTTCCTTGAACCAGTGTCACCTCCTTGAGATGACTTAACAGCAGATTGGTTTGGTTCCTCCAGTTGCTTGCCAGACCGCAGAGAGATGGCACTAACATTGCTGGTTCCCTTTGGATTTGGAACTGTATGTGATGGAAGGGAGCTACCACTTGCTTGTTGATTCTGACTCATTGATGTTGCAAGTTGGCCAATCTGTGTTTGCAGATTCTGAATGGAAGACTCAGTCCTCTGCTGGAACTGCAGATTGTTAGTGGCCATCTGTTTCATTAAATCCTCCAAAGAAGGGCCATTGCTACTAGCTTGCTGCTGCACTGGTGGCTGCTGCTGCATTGGCTGCTGAGGGGCAAATTGTCAAAAATTTTGCCTCTGTTGTGGAGGCACAAACTGCTGCCTCTGCTGGAATGGTAAATTTTGTTGACTCTGATATGGAACATTTTGCTGATTCTGGTTCCATCTGAGGTTAGGATGATTCTTCCAGCCAGGATTGTAAATGTTGAAGAATGGATTATTTTGCTGCTGGTGCTGGTGCTGTGGATTTCCAGGAAAAACTGCAGCAACAGACTGATCAACTTGGGAACCACTGTCATGTAAGGAAGGACAAGCACCCGTGGGATGAGAAGGATCACAACAGATGCCAAACGGGTTGTTTGTCTGTTGAGCAGAAGGTTGCACTGTCTGTGTCACTGCCAACTGCCTCACCATTGATGTCAACTCATCAAGCTTGTTCTCTATTCTCTGGTTATCTGTGCTTGATGCTCCTGCTGCTACCACTATTGGATTTTGCATTGGAGAAGTTTGCACCAAATTGTTGAGCATTAGCAGCTATCTCAGCAATCAGCTCCTTGGCCTCATTAGGTGTTTTATTGCTTAGGACTCCTCCACTAGCTGCATCCAGAAGGTT
>NW_026899385.1:0-8157 GCF_033153095.1 Gastrolobium bilobum
AAAAAATAAAATTTAGATTATTCCTAAACAAGCAGTTCCAGAATGTTCTGAGCTTACTAAGTAAGTAATTAGATTGAGTTGGATGAAGCATTATAACTGTGAGCAATTACTTGTTTTAATCTGAGAATGATGACTGCTCGTTTTTATAACTGTTTTGCTAAATTTTTTGATAATGCTTGATGTGAAACAATGAATTGAGATTTTAGTTTGGATTTTAACTGTGAGGATTTGAGCCTAAACATAATTTTATTTTAGAGAGGCCTCACTGTAGTAGATTCTAGAACTTGAACTGTTTCTCTGGCTTGTCATGCATAACTAAAATGATAAGGGTATTTTTTTATTCTTATTAACTTAGAGCCAAATAGCCTACCCATAAGAATTTCCATTGTTAAGCCCCTTTGAGCCTTAAACCAGTTCATTAAAATCAAAGTACTTCTCAAAAGGAAAAGTTAAGTAGTTGAACAAGGAAAAGAAGAAGAATTGCAGCTCAAAAAAAAGAGAGAAAAGAAAGAAAACATCTGCAAACAAGGAAAGAAAAAGGTAGCAAATAAAGGAAAAGAATCCCAAGTTTGTAAAATGAGGCATAATGAAGAAGAGAAAGAAGTATTGTTAAAATCAGTATTTCAATCTCTCCAATAAAGCTTCCGACCAAATGATTCTCACCCCCAAACCAGGCCAAGTTACAACCTATCAAAGACCTTTTGATCAGTCTGTGCATGACAAATGGATTCCTCATTCTTAGGAATTGAGAATAAGTTCAAGCCTATAGAATTACTGCTACACTGATGGAATAAGTGTGAAACCCTCAAACACTGAGCGTAATGAGTGTATATTTATAACTGATGAGGAATATTCATGCTGGAGTTTTAATTCTTGATATAACTGAAAAGCATTGTTGGGAGTTTTTAACAAAGAGTTATACATGCATAGCAGTCTGAATTCTTAAGATGTTGTGTTCCATGTTTTCACTGAATTATTCTTTGCTGATAACTTGAATCTATTACATTGCTGAGGACAGCAAAGTTCTAATCTGGGAATTGTTTGATATGCGCTTAGCATATAAGGAAATCTGAGCCAAAAAAGAGAAAGAATGTTGATGAAATCTTGAGAAAAAGAGCAAGAATCACTGTTAATTTGTCAAAATCTTAATCAAGGATTAAATACTGATTTTATGCTAATTTTGTAGGAAAAAGCAAACAAACGAGGCAATTTTGGAAAAGGAAAGGAATTTAAAAATAAAGTGTGGATATTGCAACGGGGAAATTTTGGAAAAGGAAAAGACTTAAAAATAAAGTGTGGATATTAGCAATCTCTTTCCAAATTAGAGATAAGATTACAAAGAGATGCGAAAAAGATATGATCAAGATCGCGACAGATTCCATAAAGATTTGATGAAGATTTATTCAGAAAATATATGGAATTAAAGCGGAAACAAATCTAGATGATTTGTGAGAAGATTGAATCAAGATACAATAAAGATTTGAAATTCTAATTTATCAATCAAATCTCCAAGATTTTTACATGAAAAAGGAAACAAAGTTTAAATCAAATACAAATCTTGGATGGACTCAAAGGAAGATTAGATGATGGGCCCAATTCCTGTGGCTATAAATAAGGAGCTTGGGAGCATAACCAAGGAACCAATTAACAACTCGGAGCAAGCAGAGGGTGACTGAAGATCAAGATTTCTTCTCCATTCTTTCCAGTAATTATAGTTTTTATGCTTTCTTTTGAATATTTGTTTATGTCAGATATGACTATGTCTGGCTAAGTTCTTTTATTGTAGTTAGGGTCACAAACCCTATGTGAACCCTTGTTATGACGGATTGATTTAAATTATTTTACTCGTTTATATAAATTTCTTTATCTTATCTTGTGCGTATTTGATATTTTCTTTATTAAACCTGATCAATTTGATAGTTGAAAATAGTTTGAGGGTTAGAACCTTAAATAGGGATATTGGGGTTTCTGATCTTGAAAGGAGATAAGATAACTATTGGTATGCATACTAGGGATAGATGTATATTTAATTGCAGATGTTGGAATTATTGTGTTCATTGCTTAATTCTCATGAGGGGTTACTAAGGGATTAGGATTCTAAGTGAGGTTAAAGGGTTAAGTTACCAAGGGATTGGGATTTAATTATTAATATATTGAGATCATAATTATCTGAGAAATTATATAAATAAGTATTTTGTATCAATCCAAAGTAATAAGTGGGGATCATAGGGAGAGTGTTCCCTAACTGCAATTCTTTCTCATATTTTCAAAACCAACTCCATTATTATTCTTCTTTTCATTCTTGAAAATACAAAAACTCAAAAATAAGTCTTTACTTTTATGGTTACTAAGATTCAATTTAATTTTCCCAACAAGAGATCAAGTTTTTCAACTTAAAGTGACTGATTATTTTAGTACTTGGTTTTCAATCCCTGAGGAGACGATCTTTCTTACTACTTTACTACTTATGCGAAACGGTATACTTGCCGCAATGATGGACGCTGGTAGAGAAGCGAACCAGAAGGCCACGAAGGTTGCTCTTGAGGCAAATCGGCTGGCGAATATGACCATGATGCAGGTTATGTTGAAGGAGATGAGGGCTGGTTCTGCTGTTGGCCAATATCCTCCGCCACAACCTCCACCTCTGCCGCCGCCTCCACCTAGTGTTCAGGATGAGAGCCTGAGTCACATTGGTAGTGCTACTCATGTCACAGGGGTGATGGAACCCTTTATGGAGCCGGCTGAAGACCGTGACGTGATTGACCGTCGGCTGAACGCTTTCAGAAAGCATAAGTTTCCTTCTTTTGGTGGGTCTTTGGATCCTATTGCTGCAGCGAGATGGCTGCAATCGCTGGATAAGATCTTTCGGGTCATGCAGTGTACTGATCTGCAGAAGCTGATGTTCGCTACTTATATGCTGGAGGGCGATGCCCATGAGTGGTGGACGAACACTTCTCATGTCTATGAGATGCAGGGCCATGTGATGACGTGGCCATTCTTCGAGGATTTTTTTCTGGGTCACTACTTCCCTTATGACGCACAGGAGAGAAAGCAGGGGGAGTTTGACAGGTTGGTTCAGGGCTCGTTGTCTGTTGACGAGTACCTAGCCCAGTTTAATCAGCTGGTGAAGTTTGCACACTTCCGGATGGTGAGGCCTACTCTGACATTCTTGGCTGCTAAGTTCCGCAGGGGACTTAGTGAGGATATTGCTGATTACCTTGCTGGTTCTGCTTCGAGAGACTTTGGGACACTAGTACAACAGGGTCGGGATATCGAGGACTTCTACAGCTCGAGTAAGGCCAAGAGGGCCAAGGTTGTTGAGGCGACGAAGGTAGCTGGTAGTTCCACTTCTTGGAGAGACAGGAAGTTTGGGAACAAGGGAAAGGGAAAGCAGATGGCGGCTCGGCAAGCGCCAAATCAGTTTAAGAGAACTTCTGCTCAGGGGAGTGCAGCGAGACCTCCCGCTCCCAAGTGTTCGGGATGCAGGAAGACTCATTTTGGGTCGTGTTCTACCGGCCAGTTGATTTGTTTCCAGTGTGGCAAGGAGGGCCACTTCTCCAGAGACTATCCGTCGACGATGGCGAGAGCTACTGCAGTTCAGGCAGTGCCACTTCAGATGGTTCCCCTTCCACCTACTTCGGCACCGGCAGTGCCACAGTCTTCTGGGCGTGTTTATACCCTGGATCGTCAGTAGTCGGACCGAGCTCCGAACCTAGTCAGAGGTACTGTTACTATTGGTGCATCATCTGTTGATGTCTTGTTTGACTCTGGGGCTACGCATTATTTTGTTGCAACCCCGATTACTGTGGGGCTTAAGTTGCCCATGTCTGTGCTTTCTCCACCGTTGCGGGTGACTACCGTCACCGGAGAAAAATGTGATTCTACCACTGTACATCGAGATGTCGTGTTTCAGTGGGATAGCCGTGTGTTCTCGGTAGATCTGGTAGGATTGCCGATGGCCAACTTGGAGGTTATTCTAGGCATGGATTGGTTGTCTAGGAACTGTTCATTGATTGACTGTTGTGCCAAGCGTGTGGTGATGCCTCCATGTGATTCCACAGCTAGTTCCTCGCTGTACATTTCTTTGTTACAGGCTAGGAGAGCCTTGAGAGCTGGGGCATTTGGATATGTCATGTTGGGAGGTTTGGTGAGTGGGACACAAGAGGATATCATTGGCATTCTTGTGGTGAGGGAATTCCTCGAGGTATTTCCTGAGGAGATTCCTGAGTTTCTGCCACAGAGGGAGATAGAGTTCTCCATAGATCTGTTGCCTGGTGTGGGGCCTATTTCATTAGCTCCATACCGGATGTCGCCACCGGAGTTGGCTGAGCTGAAGAAGCATATTGAGAATCTTTCAGCAAAAGATTTCATTCGACCGAGTGTGTCTTCTTGGGGAGCACCGGTCATCTTTGTGAAGAAGAAGGACGAGACAATGAGATTATGCACCGACTACAGGCAACTGAACAAGGTGACGATCAAGAACAAGTATCCTCTTCCTCAGATTGATGATCTGTTGGATCAGCTCAGGGGTGCTTGCGTGTATTCGAAGATTGATCTCCGGTCCAGCTACCATCATTTTCGGGTGAAGTCGGAGGATGTCCCTAAGACCGCATTTCGTTCGAGATACTTTCATTTTTAGTATTTGGTGATTCCGTTTGGACTCACCAATGCACCTGCTGTGTTCATGGATGACATGAACAGGATTTTCCAGCCGTACCTGGATCAGTTTGTGATTGTCTTCATTGACGATATTTTGATTTACTCCAAGATGGAAGAGGAGCATGTGGAGCATCTGAGAATTGTTCTGCAAGTGCTGAAGGAGAAGAAGCTGTATGCGAAGCCTTCAAACTGTGAGTTTTGGCTCAAGTCTGTGAAGTTTCTTGGGCATGTTATTTCTGCTGAAGAAGTTGCAAAGGATCCGAACAAGATCGAGGCCGTGCTGGATTGGGAGAGGCCCAAGACAGTTACGGAAGTGAGGAGCTTTCTGGGTTTGGCAGGTTACTATCGGAGGTTCATCAAGGGTTTCTCCACGATGGTTCTCCCTTTGACTCGTCTTACCCGGAAGGAGACTCCATTTGTGTGGACTCACGAGTGTGAGGTCTGTTTTCAGGAGTTGAAGAAGAGACTGACTACTGCACCTGTGTTGGTCCTTCCTGATCCTGCGCTTGAGATTGAGCTTTACACCGATGCCTCCGGGAAGGGGCTAGGTTGTGTGTTGATGCAGTTGGGCAAAGTGATTGCCTATGCTTCGAGGCAGCTGAAGCCTCATGAGGAGAACTACCCTACTTATGACTTGGAGTTGGCTGCTATTGTGTTTGCTTTCAAGATTTGGAGGCATTATCTTTTTGGTTTGAAGTTTGTGGTGTTCAGTGACCACAAGAGTTTGAAGTATCTTTTCGACCAGAAAGAGTTGAACATGAGGCAGAGGAGATGAATGGAGTTCCTAAAGAATTACGACTTCGAGTTGAAGTACCATCCTGACAAGGCCAATGTGGTAGCTGATGCTTTGAGCCGGAAACCCGGGAGCTCATCCAGTTTGTTACTTGGTAATTTTGATGTGGTTGAGAAGTTTCGAAACCTGGCAGTGACCGCTCCGTGTGGGAGTGCACTTCTCGAGATGGAAGCAGCAGACGTGGTGAATGAGCTGTTAGAAAAGGTCAAAGAGGCACAAGTTCAGAGAGAGTGTCTGGATTATGTGAAGAACCAAGACGGTGTGTCTTTGAATGAAGATGGACTTCTTTTGTTTCAGCAGAGGATCGTGGTTCCTCGAGGTCCGTTGACCGTAGAGGTTATGGCAGAGGCCCATAAGGGCCAGTTTTCTATCCACCCTGGTGCTACCAAGATGTATCAGGACCTGAAGAAGAACTTCTGGTGGCCGGACATGAAGAAAGATGTTGCTGTTTTTGTGTCTAAATGTTTGGTTTGCCAGGAGGTGAAGATCGAGCATCAGAAACCGTCCGGTGAGCTTCAACCTCTTGAAGTACCATAATGAAAGTGGGAAAGTATCTCCATGGACTTCGTGGTGGGATTGCCTAAGACTCAGGCGGGTTGTGACTCTATCTGGGTCATTGTGGACAGACTGACGAAGTCTGCCCATTTTCTTCCAATGAAGGTGAGCTTCACTACAGAGAAGCTGGCTAAGCTTTATGTTCGCAAGATTGTGAGGCTTCACGGGGTGCCCGAGAGTATCATCAGGGATAGGGACCCGAAGTTCACATCTCAGTTCTGGGAGGCGCTGCAGGAGGCTTTTGGTACGCAGTTGAGATTGAGTACCGCTTATCACCCTCAGACTAATGGACAGACTGGGAGGACCATCCAGACCTTGGAGGACATGTTGCAGGCTTGCACGTTGGAGCAGGGCTCGACATGGGATAGGTACCTTCCGTTGGTAGAATTTTCGTACAACAATAGCTTTCATGCTAGCCTGGGCATGGCGCCCTACGAAGCACTATATGGTAGGAGGTGTCGGACTCCTACCTGTTGGTCTGAGGTTGGAGACAAGGAGCTTTTTGGCTTGGACTTTGTCCAAGATACCACCCAGCAGATCCAGATGATCAGAGAAAAGTTAAAGCAGACGCAGAATCGCCAGAAGAGCTACTATGATGTCAAACATCGTCCACTGGAATTCAGTGAGGGTGAGCACGTGTTTGTGAGACTTTAACCTATCATCGGTGTTGGTCGGACACTCGGAGTGAGGAAGCTGAGCCCACGATATATTGGGCCATACCAGATTCTTGGTAGAGTAGGACCTGTTGCCTACCGGCTTGCCTTGCCTCCGAACTTGGCCAACATCCACGACGTGTTTCAGAAGTACATAGCAGATCTTTCGGACGTGGTACAACCTGATGATGTGGAGGTTCGGGAGAACCTAAAGACTCCCGTAGGACCAATCAGAATTCTTGATCGTGGCGAGAAATAGCTGAGGAGCAAGATCATTCTGATGGTCAAAGTGCAGTGGACTGGAAGAACTCCTGAGGAGTGTACTTGGGAGCGTGAGGACGAGCTTCTCCGGCAGTACCCCGACTTTCGAGACAGGTATGTTTCTGATTTTGAGGACAAAATCCTAAAAAGGTGGGGTGAATGTAAGAACCCGCACCATTAATTAAGGAAATTAATTAATTAATTATGCAAAATTAGGAAATGATTCCATAATTGACCCTAATAATTATTATGAGGCTTAAATAATTATAGAAAGTGGTTAAGAATGCTGAAAGTCGCTTTTCGGAAGAAAAGTGCAGATACCGATTCTGCTAGTCGGTATAAATGCGTACCGAAAAAGTATCCCAGAAAATTATAATAAGTGCATGATAATTCCTAGAATAATATATAGGACTTGTAAAACGAGTTTCAAGTTAAAATAATGAGAACTGGTGCCAGAAAATGATACTGGCTATGAAAAGCGCATACCGGAAAGGTACTCCGAAAAATATAATAAAAATATTATAATTCTTGTAAAATTGAGTAGGTTAAGAATCCTGAGTTTGGGATTAAAATGCTAAGCGTAACAATTAAAGTTAATACTGTGTGTTTAAGGCTTAAGTGGGCTATATATAGCTAGAAGGCACATGATCCTTGGTCAATTGTGCATCCTACGTGACCCATTTTGCTGGAGCTGTTGCCTTCATCAGCCACCACCTCTCCTTCCTCCTTCTTTGAGCCAAAGTGATATCTTTTGCTTGATTTTTCTCTACTTTCCCTTGGTAAACACTAGTGAGCATCTTTGTGAGGGGAAGAGGTAACCTTTTATGAGTTGTGGCCTCTGTTTTGGTGGGGTTTTGAGGGCTGGTTTGGGAGTTGAGTGGTGGAAGCCATTGTCATGGCATTGTGAGGTCCAAGGAGTGACCTTTGGGTGCAAGAACCAAACTTTTTTGGTCCATTTTCGTACTCCTTCTTGGTCTGAGTTTGAGGAGCTGTTGGTGAGCTCCAAGAGTCTTCCATTCTGAGTTTGAAGCTTTGGGTAAGTTGTACGACCTTTGTTCTTGAGTTTTTATGCTTAAAAGAGATGTTTTGGTATGTTTAATGAGTTAAACATGTAACCAACTGTTGTATGAACCTTAATGTGACTAAAATCACATGCTTTAACATGTTTAAGTGTTAAAAATGGAACCTTGGAAGGATATCTTCGCGAAATGCAGAAACTGCATTATGTCGCGAAAT
>NW_026899386.1:0-8168 GCF_033153095.1 Gastrolobium bilobum
TTACGAATTCTTGAGTTTGGGATTGTACTCTTGAGTGTTCTTGGAGATTCTGTTAAGAACTTAAAGAGATCTATTGAGAGGAAAAAGGCAAGAGAGCACATTACACAAAAGCCTAATAGAGAGCAACAAACACGAGTGATACATTTTAAGAGTGTAAACACGTGAGCGAGTGGTGAGTTCCAATTTCTTTTATTCTTGTTCTTTTCCTTGAATTATGGCAGGTGCAGGTGGTGAAGGTAGCCCTCCTCGTGAGAGAAAACAGGTTGCTAATCGATGCCATTATGGATCGAATGCAAACGATGATGAGGGAGCAAACAGAGGACTTATATGAGAGAATTGAGCACTTAGAAAATCAAGGGACTCATGATGATGATGGAGGTAGAAGAAGGGTTGATAGAAGGAGAAGAGATAATGAGGATGTTGCTAGAGAGGATATAATTAAGGGGGTGAAGCTTAATATACCATCTTTTAAAGGAAAAAGTGATCCGGAGGCCTATTTGAGCAAATGTTAGTGAAGAACGGGAGGCTACTATGGCATGTTTCTTGCATGGACTGAATAGTGACATAAGGGATGTTGTGGAGTTGCAAAATTATGTGGAGTTGGAGGATTTAGTGCATCAAGCTAGTAAGGTAGAACAACAACTCAAGAGAAAGGGTGTCATGAGGAAAAACTCTTCTAATTTTAATTCTTCAAGTTGGAAGGACAGAAATAAGAAGGAGGGAGGTACTTCATCAAGCAACCCCACTGCTGCACCTCAAAGGACTCAAATTAAGTCCAACGAGACCCCTAAGAAGACAAGGAATAGTGAAATAAAATGTTTCAAGTGTTTGGGAAGAGGTCACATAGCTTCAAAATGTCCAACTAAGAAGACTATGTTACTTAAAGAGGATGGAGAGATTACTAGTGAGTCTTCTTCAGATTCTGCCTCACATGATGATGAAGATGAGTATGACGAGGAAATTATACCGGAAGGAGATTTGTTTATGGTAAGAAGGATGTTGGGTAGCCAAGTAAAAGACATGGATGATAGTCAAAGAGAGAACATTTTTCATACTAGATGCCTTATCCAAGGAAAGGTATGTTCTTTAATTATTGATGGAGGGAGTTGTACCAATGTTGCAAGTGCTAGAATGGTGTCTAAATTGGGCATGGAAACCAAACCTCACTTGCTGCCATATAAGCTTCAATGGCTTAGTGAGGATGGTGAAGTGACCGTAAGCAAACAAGTGGAGGTGAACTTCTGCATAGGAAAGTATGATGATACAGTTTTATGTGATGTGGTACCAATGGAGGCTTGTCATTTGCTTCTTGGGAGACCTTGGCAATATGATAAGAAAGTTATGCATGATGGTTATACCAACAAATTCTCTTTTGTGCATGAAGAACGCAAGACTATTCTTGCACCTTTGACTCCAAGAGAAGTTAGTGAGGATCATTTGAAAATGAGAGATAAAAGAAAGCAAGAGAGAAAAGAAAGTGGAGAGAAAAAGGGGAAAGAGAGTGGAAGAGAGCAAGAAAAAGAGAGAAAAACACAAAATTTGTTTATAAAAGAAAAAGAGGTGAAAAAGGCTATACAATTGAAAAAGCCAATGCTCTTACTTTTGAGTAAAGAGTGTAATAATATCAAAGATGCCAGTCCTACTAATTCTCTTCCAAATGAGGTTTCTTCTTTGTTGCAGGAATTTGAAGATGTCTTTCCCAAAGAGGTGCCTCATGGACTGCCTCCTCTAAGAGGCATTGAACATCAAATTGATCTCGTGCCGGGAGCTGCATTGCCTAATAGGCCAGCCTATAGGAGTAACCCCCAAGAGACCAAGGAGATTCAGAGACAAGTTGAAGACTTGATGAAAAGAGGATGGGTGCAAGAAAGCTTAAGTCCATGTGCAGTCCCAGTCCTTTTAGTGCCTAAGAAAGATGGAACCTGGAGAATGTGCACTGACTGTAGAGCCATCAATAACATCACGGTAAAGTATAGACATCCTATTCCTAGATTGGATGATTTATTGGATGATTTATTGGATGAATTGCATGGTGCTTGTTTCTTCTCTAAAATTGATTTAAAAAGTGGATACCATCAAATTAGGATTAGAGAAGGGGATGAATGGAAAACAGCTTTTAAAACTAAATATGGGCTGTATGAATGGTTGGTTATGCCCTTTGGTTTAACCAATGCTCCTAGTACCTTCATGAGACTAATGAATCATGTGTTAAGGGAGTTTCTAGGAAAGTTTGTTGTGGTTTATTTTGATGATATTCTGATTTATAGCAAATCCTATGATGATCATCTTGTGCACTTGAGGTATGTTGTGGAAGCACTAAGGCATGAGAAATTGTATGCTAACATGGAAAAATGTGTGTTTTGTATAGACCATGTTGTTTTTCTTGGTTTTGTTGTTAGCTCACAAGGAGTGCAAGTTGATCAAGAGAAGGTGAAATCTATTCAAGAGTGGCCAACTCCTAAGAATGTAAGTGAGGTGAGAAGCTTTCATGGCTTAGCTAGTTTCTATAGGAGATTTGTTAAAGATTTCAGTACCATAGCTGCACCCTTGAATGAAGTGATTAAAAGGCATGTTGGTTTTAAATGGGGTGAAAAACAAGGGAAAGCCTTTGCTGCCCTCAAAGATAAATTAACTCATGCACCTATTCTTGTATTGCCTAATTTTTCTAAATCTTTTGAGATTGAATGTGATGCATCTAATGTGGGGATAGGGGCTGTTTTGATGCAAGAGGGGCATCCCATTGCCTATTTTAGTGAAAAACTGAATGGGGCTACTCTTAATTATTCCACATATGATAAGGAGTTGTATGCATTGGTAAGGGCTTTGCAAACATGGCAACACTATCTCTTGCCCAAAGAGTTTGTCATCAACAGTGACCATGAGTCCTTAAAGTACTTAAAAGGACAAGGCAAGCTTAACAAAAGGCATGCCAAATGGGTAGAGTTCTTGGAGCAGTTTCCCTATGTAATCAAGCACAAGAAAGGTAAGTCTAATGTAGTTGCATATGCACTTTCAAGAAGGTATGCTTTGTTCTCTACTCTTGAAACTAAGTTTATTGGTTTTGATCATATTAAGGCATTGTATGAGCATGATCCAGACTTTGCACAAATCTATGAAACTTGTGTGGATGCTGCTCAAAATGGATTCTTTAGGCATAATGATTACTTATTTAAAGAAAAGAGATTGTGTGTTCCTAAAGGTTCTATTAGGGAATTACTTGTGAAAGAGGCACATGCGGGGGGATTAATGGGACATTTTGGAATCCAAAAGACTCTAGACATGCTGCATGAACATTTTTATTGGCCACACATGAAGCGTGATGTACATAAATTGTGTGAAAGATGCATTGTATGTAAGCAATCTAAGTCTAAATTATTTCCTCATGGTTTGTATACTCCTTTACCTATTCCAGATTGCCCTTGGATTGACATTTCTATGGATTTTGTGTTAGGACTACCTCGGTCTAAAAATGGTAAAGATTCTATTTTTGTTGTGGTGGACAGGTTTTCTAAGATGGCACATTTTATTCCGTGCAAAAAAGTTGATGATGCAATCCATATTGCTGATTTGTTCTTCAAGGAAGTGGTAAGACTCCATGGACTTCCAAGAAGCATTGTCTCTGATCGTGATACTAAATTCTTAAGCCATTTTTGGAGGACATTATGGAGTAAGTTGGGGACTAAACTTCTCTTTTCTACTACTTGTCATCCACAAACTGATGGCCAAACTGAGGTAGTGAATAGAACTCTTTCTTCTCTTTTGAGGGCTGTAGTTAAAAAGAACATCAAGTCATGGGAACAATGTTTGCCCCATGTTGAGTTTGCATATAACCGGGCAGTTCATAGTGCTACTCATTATTCTCCTTTTGAAATTGTTTATGGCTTTAACCCTCTCACTCCTCTTGATTTGCTACCTTTGCCTAACAACTCTATTTTCCAACATAAAGATGGTAAGAGTAAGGCTGAATATGTGCGAAAACTACATGAAAGGGTAAAAGCAAACATTGAGAAAAAGGTAGAGAGCTATGCTAAGCAGGCAAATAAAGGAAGGAAGAAGGTACTTTTTGAACCAGGTGATTGGGTTTGGGTTCATTTGCGAAAAGAGAGGTTCCCTTCCCAAAGGAAATCTAAGCTTCAACCAAGAGGAGATGGCCCTTTCCAAGTGCTGTCCAAAATTAATGATAATGCCTACAAAATAGACCTTCCTGGTGAGTATGGTGTAAGTGCTACTTTTAATGTGGCTGATTTGTCCCTTTTTGATGCAGGAGACGAGGATTACAATTTGAGGACAAATTCTTCTAAAGAAGGAGGGAATGATGAGGACATAGGAGGTGGCATGACCAAGACAATAAACTTGGAGGACATACAAGGTCTTGGAGGCCCAATGACAAGAGCAAAAGCTAAAAAGGCTAAAGAGGCTCTAAATCTCTTGGTGACCACTTTACTTGAGACAAGCCCAAGTCTAAAGGAAGAAGAGCCCAAAATGATACACTTAATTAAAATTGAAGACCTTGAAGAATAAGCCTCAATGGATATGCATGAAGGCTTTATTTTACTTGGCCCAAATTCTGCACTTAATTTTTTATTTTCTTATATTTAGTTAAACTTTTTGTAATAAGGCTTATTGGGCTGGATTATTGGGTTGTCTATCTTCTTTTATGTGTAAGTACTTTTAGGTTAAACTCAATATGGTTGTTGCCCACTATATAAGGGAACACCATGGCTTTTGAAGAGAGATTTTTGGAATATCAAGTTAACCTATTTTGGTGAGACTAGTTCTCTTGGGTTCTTTTGAGAATCTCTGAACTTATCAAGGGCATCAATCCTTGTGGCGTTCTTGGGCTTATCAATTCTTTCGAATTGTGGCACCTACCTATAATCCTTAAACTCCAATCTCGTTCTATATTATCTTGGATTCATATCTCTCGACTTTCTTATCCTTTTCCGGTGATTCTTGTGCCAAAATCGTGATTCAGGAAGCCATCTTTCACCTCGTTTTGGAATCACCCAAATCTGAGGTCTGTAGCGTGAGATACGCTCTGTTCTTAACAGGTCGTGTTGGTGGATGAATTTGGGGTTAGAATTCCATTCCTAGTAGATCCATTCCTCCATTCCTATTGGGGATCATATCAGATGGGTTCTTCACGTCTGACAGTAACCCGGACTTTGGGCTTCGAGATGTCATGAATGGTTTCATCCTCATGAAAGATCACATCTCAGCTTCTCACTATCTTCTTACTGATTGGATCTCAAAGTCGAAACCCGAACTCACATCTCGGTAAACCAAGATAGATGCACTCTTTTGTCTTCACATCAAGTTTTGCCCTTTCATCTTTAGGGATATGCACGAAAGCTCGGCATCCAAACACCTTCATATCCTGGAAAATTATAATAAGTGCATGATAATTACTAGAATGATATGTAGGACTTGTAAAACGAGTTTCAAGTCCAAATAATGAGAACTGGTGCTAGAAACCGGTACTGGCTTTGAAAAGCGCGTACCGAAAATGTGCTCAGAAATTATAAGAAAAATATGATAATTCTTGTAAAATTGAGTAGGTTAAGAATCCAGAGTTTGGGATTAAAATGCTAAGCGTAGCAATTAAAGTTAATACTGTGTGTTAATGGGGTAAGTGGCTATAAATACCCTTATTAAGGGCACAAAACCTTAGGCATTCTGTTGCTACGTGAATGTTGGAGTGGCTGGTCAGTTGCTACTGTTCCATTGAGCTTTCTCCACCATTTTGGAGATCAAGTGTCACTTGTGCTTGGTTTCTTCACCTCCAAACACTTGAGCCTTGTGTGAGTGGCCTTTGTGAGTGTGTAGAGAGTTTTGGTTCTGAGTTGAGGGACTGTTTGAAGTCAGTTTGTGGGCTGAGTGGCCTTGTGTGAGGGTGAGAGCTTCCTACTTGGCTTGTGAAGCTTCAAGAAGCTTCTTTGTGAAGAAAGGACCAACATTTGTGTTGCATTTTCGTACACCTTATTTCCAGAACCTGTAGAGGCAGTGTGGTGAGCTCCATGAGCCATTGATCCTCTGTTTTGAGCTTTGGTGAGTTGTACCTACCTTGAGCTTGTGTTTTAATGGGTTAAAGGTGTGATCTTTGCATGTTTAATGGGTTAATCAAGTAACCAACTGGGGTGTGGACCTTAATCAGTATAAAGATGCATGCTTTAACGTAATTAAGTGTTAAAAATGGAACCTTGGAAGGATATCTTCACGAAATGCAGTTTCTGCATTCTGTCGTGAAATATCCGGATATCTGCCCGAGAAATATCCGGATATGTGATATCCGGATATGGGATTTTGGATATCCGGATATTGCATATCCGGATATGTCCAGTGAGATATCCGGATATTGCATATCCGGATATGGTCCCAAGGAATATCCGGATATTCTGGGATTTCGTAGAACAGTAGCTGTGATGTGTGTACAGTAGGCTATTGGGGGTTTGTGGACCCTAGATTGATGAAGTTGAACTTCTGTAATTAATGAATTAAGTCAGAATCGTTGTGATTAAGGACTTATGGCTTGGTATGGAGCCTTAAGACGTAAAACGTAAGGAAAGGCGTTGTCTTTAAGTTATATGCTTGTGGTGCATTATTATTGATATAGTATTGGTCCGTAACAGATTGTGAATCTGCTGTGTTTGGACTTTGAGCTGTGGACTCTTGGCTGTGGGTGTTAGCTTGCAAGGTAAGTTTTCGTGTCCTCGGTTTAGCCATGTTGTGGTTCCACCATGTCCCATGGGGGTGTGGTTGTATGCATGCTGTGTTATATGCTTTGAATATTTGAAATGCTGTTGAGTTTTATGTGTAATGGCTTTTAATATGCATGTGTTGTTCCATCTTGACGGTAAACCTGAGTATGTAGCGTCATACAAGACGGTGATCCGGGATAGATGCAAGTAGCGTTTTGCACTATTTGTGGGTATTAGACGTATATAAATCCTGCATTTCTCTGGCCAGTAGAATAGAATTGACACACATGACATGATTATCTGCTGCATTGAACTATTTTACAACTGATGATGATATCTGCTTTTAAACTTATATTGCACATGTAAGTGAGCTTGGGGTGGAAGATCCTTGAGGACCCCTTGTCTTACTGAGATTTCTTGTTTAGAGATCTCACCCCACGTTTGGGGAATGCTTATTTCAGGTTCCGGTAGTTTGGTGACTGATGCCTCTGGCGGCAGGAGGCCAGAGCTTAGTTGATGATATTATGTTGTTTTGCTGCCATGACTGGATATGGATGCTGTTTATGTTTTCCGCTATTTATGCTTATGTTGTTGTTGAGACCGATGTTGGGCGTGTTGCCTTATTTGAGTGAGCATGAGGATTGTCCATGACACTTTATGTTAGTACCTTTAGACTGGAGTTGTATAAACTGTTAGATGGTCCGGTCTACGTTGTTGTAGTTCCGTGACTAGAGCCACACTTTTATTATCTATGATTATGAGGTATTTCAGTTAGCTGTTTTATTGCAATTACATACAGGCGATGTTTTATTAATTGTTTAATAAGCAAGTTGGTAATGATAATGACATTATAGTTGAAAAGAAAAAGATATTCTGCATTTTTTAATTAAGCGCTGCTTAATACGATAGTATGATAACATTACCGGATATATACGGGGTGTTACATTTATGGTATCAGAGCAATGGTTCGAGGGAAAAGCCTGTATGTATTGCAATAGTTAGGATGTTTGGTTGTGTCTGTCTTGTGTGTTTACTCCGTCGAATTTTATTATGATAATGCATATGTAATCACACTGCGTGGGCCTTATCAACTCATAATTTGTGTAACTTGTGCAGAGTCACGGTAAGGTCCGGGAGAACGCGAGAGACTTATGAGGATCAACCCGATCCTATCCTGACTGCATTGGCTGAGATGCAGGCGGTTAGGTTAGCCGATCAGGAGGCCACTAGATTGGCCAACGCGGCAATGATAGATGCTGTTCGCGAGGCGAACCGGATAGCCGCAGAAGAGGTTCGTGAAGCGAACCGGAGGACCACTGAGGATGTCCTCGAGGCGAACAGGATGGCGAACATGACGATGATGAGAGTCATGTTGGAGGAGATGAGGGCTGGTCCTGCTATATGTAAGAACCTACACCGTTAATTAATTATGGTAAGTGATTAAGAATGCTGAAAGTCACTTTTCGGAAG
>NW_026899387.1:0-81890 GCF_033153095.1 Gastrolobium bilobum
GTAGTGGCCTATGTTTCTAGACAGTTGAGACCACATGAAGAGAATTACCCTACTCATGATCTTGAGTTAGTGGCCGTGGTTTTTGCATTGAAAATATGGAGACACTTCTTGTATGGTGCTACCTTCACAGTTTTTAGTGATCACAAAAGCTTGAAGTATCTATTCGATCAAAAGGAGCTTAATATGAGACAAAGGAGATGGATGGAATTCCTGAAGGATTATGAGTTTGACCTTCAGTATCACCCTGGAAAGGCGAATGTAGTGGCTGATGCCTTGAGCAGAAAGACCACGGGTGTGGCTAGCATGATGATTGCAGAGTATGATTTGATTGAGGAGTTCAGGGATTTGCGAATTTCTGTGACACCATTTGAGACTTCATATTTCATGACTACGGTCGAAGTCCGAAATTCGTTAATGGAAAAAGTTAAAGCGGCCCAAGTGCTTGATGAAGGGATCCAAATGATGAAAGAGCAAGATTTTGTGTTCACCGATGCTTCTCATGTGAAATACTACAAAGATCGGTTAACTGTCCCGAAGGGACCAATGGTAGAAGAAGTGTTAACAGAGGGTCATATGGGTAAGTACACCATCCACCCAGGTGCAACTAAGATGTACCAAGATTTGAAACAGAATTTTTGGTGGTCTGGGATGAAGAAAGACATAGCCCAGTTTGTGAATAAGTGCCTTATTTGTCAGAAGGTAAAAATTGAGCAACAGAAGCCTTCTGGTTTGCTACAACCATTAGATATTCCGGAGTGGAAGTGGATGAGTATATCCATGGACTTTGTTGTTGGATTACCAAGAAGCCAGGCTGGATTTGATTCCATATGGGTTGTGGTTGATAGGTTGACTAAATCCGCCCATTTCATTCCAGTCAAGACGACCTTCTCCACAGAGCAGCTAGCCAAACTATATGTTAGAGAGATTGTGAAGCTTCATGGCATTCCCGAAAGCATAGTTAGCGATCGAGATCCGAAGTTTACTTTACGCTTTTGGGAAGCGTTACATGAGGCCTTTGGTACTCAATTGAGATTGAGTACTGCTTATCACCCGCAGACAGATGGTCAGACAGAGAGGACCATTCAGACACTGGAGGACATGCTGAGAGCGTGTGTGCTTGAGCAGGGTAATACTTGGGACAAGTACCTGCCACTGGTTGAGTTCTCCTACAACAACAATTATCATGCCAGTCTGAGCATGGCTCCTTATGAGGCCTTGTATGGCCGTAGGTGTAGAGCACCTACTTGTTGGACGGAGATCAGAGAAAGACAGCTATTGGGGCCAGACTTGGTCCAAGAGACTACGAAGCAGATTGAGATGATCAGAGATAGGCTGAAGAAAGCCCATAGCCGTCAGAAGAGTTACTATGATGCCAAGCACAGACCCCTTGAGTTTTCTGAAGGGGATCATGTATTCATCCGACTATCACCTACTACGGGTGTTGGGCGTGCCTTGGGAGTGAGGAAGTTGAGTCCACGGTTCATTGGGCCCTACCAGATAATAAAGAGGGTCGGACCGGTGGCGTATCAACTTGCTCTACCTCCCAACTTGGCGAATTTACATGACGTTTTCCATGTGTGTCAACTCCGCAGATATATATCTGATGATTCACAGATTGTACAGTATGATGACATAGAGGTTAAGAAGGACCTGAAGTTTGTTGTTAGACCTTCTAAGGTTCTTGCTCGAGATGAGAAACAGCTTCGAAATAGAGTTATTCCCATGATCAAGATCCAATGGGAAGGATTGACACAAGAGGATGCCACATGGGAGCGGGAGGATGATATTCTCCGGCAATATCCCGATTTTGATATCAGGTATGATCTGATTTTGAGGACAAAATCTTTTAAAGGTGTGGTGAATATAATAACCCTAATTATATGACTTTTAAATTAGAGGGTTATAATGAGGACCTTATAGTCATAAATGGAATGAGCATAAAATTATAAGAATTTTGATACCCATATTGAGGTATTATGCACAGATGAATTTTTATCTGTTAAATTTGACTGCTGACGTAATAACAGTTAGTAGAATAGCTCCAAGTTAGCAAATTATAGTTAGAGAGCTAATCTAATGATATAAACATCATGAATGAGGTTAGGATATAATTTGGTGAAGATTGATACCCATATTGGGGTATTTTTGAAAAGTCACTTCTGCCGGGTATTTTGTACTGCTGTAGCAGCATCCGGTAGAATCCCGGAACAGGAAAAAGATAAGAAAATA
The DNA here is from genome assembly GCF_033153095.1 of Gastrolobium bilobum. NCBI lineage: Eukaryota > Viridiplantae > Streptophyta > Magnoliopsida > Fabales > Fabaceae > Gastrolobium > Gastrolobium bilobum. The sequence continues at coordinate 2,230 of NW_026899387.1, forward strand.
GAAATAAAGACCAATATATGCCTAACAAGTCATAATTAGACCAAAAATGTTAAAGTTAAGAAGATTATGAAATCCGGGTACAGTTAAGAACACCGGTAAAGACTACAGTGCAATTAAACAACTGTTAGTGGATCTGTGATCTACTAATCAAATTTTTAAGTTATGAACATGATAATTAGACAAAATTAATGTTAAGTACTTAAAGTTAGAGTCTTGAGAGTTTTCGGGTAAAAATTTGACGACGGATCAGTTAAAAATTACACTGGGTCTCACTAAAGGACGAATATCACTTAAGTGACATGGCACCCCTCATTAGGGCACCCTCCTCTCCTTCCCTTCCATTTCTGATCAGCAGCCCCTTCACCTTCTTCTCTCTCTAAGTTTCAAATTTTGAAAACTCTCTCACTTCTCTCTAAGATTTCTTCACCTAAATCTCTCTAAACCACCAAACTTCCTTCACAAAGATTGTTCCCCTCACTCTCCTCTTCACAACCATACCATTTTCATGGTGTGAATCAAAAATTTCGTGTCCCTTATCATCCCAAACAGCCATGGTTTTGTGGAGAGCAAAGGCTATGGAGTTGTGTTCTTGAGCTCTCTTGAAGAATCACACTTGCTTGCTTGTTTCCTTTGATTTTTGGGTAAGTGTTCTTAAATTTTTTTCATGAAAAATATCATCTTTTCTTCTTACGTTCTTGAGCCTAACTCATGAGCATGTTCATGAAGGTGAGTGCTTGCTTAAAGGTGTGTTCTTGGTGGAAAAAAGGTGGAGACTTGAGCTAAAGGAGAAACCTTGAAGATGTAAGCTCCCACTTGGGAAATATGAACCAAAAAGCCTCCCTTTTTCTTGTTGAGTGCCTTGGTTTTGATATGTTCATGAGGAGAATGTTGTTTAAAATTTCGTAATGTCATGGTTTGATGATGATTCTTAAGTGTGTGTGTGTTTGGAACCATGGAATGATGGATTGGATAACTAAAGGTGCCACCTTTGGACCTTTGAGTGATGTTCATGTAAAAAGATGACTATGAACTCAAAAATGGACCATGAACATTTCAGCCATATCATGTAAGGATAGGGTTTGATGACAAAAAAATGTGATTAAGTTGTTAAGTGTGGAAAAATGATTAGAAAGATTAACTAGGTGGGTTAACTCTAAGTAAAACTCACTAATCATGATTAATAATGGCTAAAAATCCTAATTAATATAGCTAATCAAATCTGCCCCATAAAGTACATAAGGGTTTAGTTGTGTTAAAATTAAGGAGATGATGAATTAGGTGATTAATTAAGGGTAGAGATTAATTAACAAAAGTAATCAAGGATTTAACTCTAAAATTGGACTAAAGTAAGGTTTAGGTACACTAATTAAATAATTAGTAAAATTTAAGTATCATGACATAATGGGACTAAGGATATTTCATAATGTGACTTAATAATAGAAAAATCCAAGAATTAATGTGAATTAGGATTTATAATCAAAAGTAATTAAGGTTTGTTAAGTAAACACATTTAAGGCTAAGTAACCAGTTTTTAGGTAAAATTGGGGAGAGCATATCTTCCTCCACAAAGGTCATATAGGGATGTGCCTTATATCAAATTGAATATTGAGATGTTATCTACGTGGTGTCAAAATTTGGTATCAATTGAAGATATATTCCATTCTGTATGTTCGTTTGAGTGAGGACTGCTCAGGGAGGCATGTGCAGGGGCGCTGTACATGGCTGACACTTCCATGAATTTTTCTCCCTCAATTATTACTCAAATTAGGCTCATAATATGTCTAATTAAAGATAAAGATGTCTAGTTGTCTACATAAAAATTTTAGAGCAATTGATTTAGTAGAATTTCCATAATCGCAGAAATGGTAAAGGATGTTTAGGGCCCTGTTCGGAGTTGGCAAACAGTTTTGTTTGTCCAACTTCAAATGGTGATAACCGGAGCTAGGAAACTTCAAATGAGGCATATGATACCTTTTTAGAAAGGTAATTGAGTCTAGATTAACATACTAAAAGATGAGAATTTTATAACAAGTGAGTCACGCCCAGTAACTAGAAAACAGAAGCATGTACAGTTATGGAAAAACCGTAAAAGTGATATTTAAGCTAAGTGGGCTTAGGGGAACCCTTAGTAACTTATAATAATCATAAATATGACTTGGATGAGTTGAAAATAATCTAAGTGAGCCTTGCATGTGATTCTAAGCTATGTAAGTAATTGAAGATTAAAGTGGCTTGTAATAATGCACTAAAATATGTAATAAGTAATAATTGGTCTAGGCTTGTAATGGGCATATTATTGGCATATGAGTATGAAAAATGGAATCATTAAATGATTAAGTCGTGGATATGACTTGATTAATTAATATGTAATTAATGATGTGAATGGTTCCTACTCTAGGTGTGCCTAGAGAACCGTGCACTTGAGGATTTTGTTGGAGCATACGTATTATATTGGAGTGTGGGCTTGTGCTAAGCTCCCTAAGGTAAGCTCCTAGTTCTAGTTGACTCCTCTCTCTTGTGGCCCCACCATGATGGTGGGCATTATGGTTATATTGTATGAAAGTATATGGTATGATGTATATGTGCATTCATTCACATTCATATAGATGTTATATGATCTTGATGTTATGATGATGCACTGATGATATATGTTATGAGGATCCTGGCCAGTGATCATGGTATGTAGGCTGCCTATGACTTGACTCTGGGAGCTATTTCATACTGAGGTTGTGTTGACTGTCTATGGCTTGACCCTGGAAGTCACACATGTGTAACCGTCTATGGCTTTGACCCTGGGGTTACACAAGGATGATATGATGATGCTATGTTTATGCTGTATGTCTGTATTATATGCTTTATATCTGACTTGTTATGCAGGAAGTGGGCTCAGGGGTTAGAGGATCCTCTATGAAACTTGAGCTTACTGAGATGTTGTTATCTTACCCCGTTTGGGGACATCATTTCAGGTACCCAGAGTAGTGGTGATGCTTCTAGGGGCAAGGCCCCCGCATTGGAGTAGTTGATGATGCAGCTGATGATTTTATATTATGTTTAGATTTGATGTTGGCATGTATACTTGTTAACATGCTTAATTATTTTATGGAGATTATTGTATGTATTTATTTAGGCTCATGATAGTATTCTTAGAGCCATGGATTATTTACTGATACTTTTGTACTTCGAATTAATATAGACTTGATGCATGTATTCAGTTAATTTGGGCATGGAGCCTTATTAGTTGTATTGACCCATTAAGGGGATTGCAGTCCGTGTGGGACTTGCAAGCTATCTGTTTAAATTGTTGTATTAATTAGGTTATCTGTATGTGTGGAATCATGTTTCTAGTTATCCGAAATACAGCCGTTATGCTGTCCGTGAGACTCCGTCAGGAATGACACTTGATGTCATATCTTGATGGTCAATGGCCACTAATACTGGCTCATGGGATTAATTAGTAGATGTATATTCAGATTTACGCTTTTGCAGTATCTGACGTGAACGTTTTTAGAAATGTTTTTATGAAATGTTTTGGAAAAAGTTTACTCGTATTTTTATAAGATGCTTTATTCCTTTTCAAATAAAGTCTTCCGCTGTGAATGTTAAATATCATGTATGTTAACAACCGGAGTACTACGGGGTGTTACAATTGTCAACCTAATGATATCTAACAGTTACATAATTCTAATAATACATCAAATATAACAAACGATTACAGATGAATTTCAAACGGTTATGAATTTCAAATCGCATGGTAGCGTAACACTCTCCCTCCTGTTGGAGTATGAAGAGATGAAATGCTCAACTTGTCGAGAAGAAAATAAAAATCCTTACACCCTAATGCCTTGGTGAATATGTTCACTGGCTGCATAGTTGATCAAATGTGGGTGGTAGATATTGTTTAGGCCAAGAGGTGCTCGTGGATAAAATGGCAATTGAGCTCGATATATTTTGTGCATTCGTAGAAGACAGGGTTGACAACGATATGTAATGCGGCTTGATTATCACAAAATAATTGCATAGGTGCTTGGTGGTGTCTCCCAAGATGCGCAAGAAAGGACTTCAGCCAAAGGAGCTCAGAAGTAATGGTTGTCATGGAGCGATATCCAGCTTCAACAGAAAAGCGAGAGATCGTTGCCTAATTTTTAGTCTTCTAGGAGACAAGAGATGAACCAAGCGTGATAAAATATCCTATAAGGGATAGATGCGTAAGTGGGCAGCTGGTCTAGTCGGAGTCATAATAAGCATACAACTGTAAGTTCTTTTCTAATGGGAACAAGATACCTTGACTTGGATTAGACTTTATATAGCGCAAAATGTGCATGACTGCATTAAATTGTTGTTGTTTAGGAGCCTACATAATTGAGATAAAGTATGAATTGCATAGCACTATAGCACAACTCAGCAGGTTGCATAATTGTGAAATATACCAGGCAACCAATTAAGCGACGATAACACGCCGGATCATCCAAATTAATCCATTAGCTACAACAACCAAATGATGATGTTGCTCAATGTTAGCACTAAATTACCTATATATATATATATATATATATATATTTATTGTATTATTTTATATTATTTTAAATCTCTTTGGGCTGTGAATAATTGATTTTGCAGGTAAATGAGCCCAAAAGAGGACTAAAATGGCCCATGTAAAAAAAGGAAGGTAAAAAAGAGAAGGAGAAGTGACTAGCTTGTTTTCTTACGTGTTCTCTCTATTTTACTTTTAGCTCAGGTAAAAGAATACTGAAGGCACGTGGATCAACTTTTAAAAAGAAGCAAGGAACATATTTTCACCGTTGGATGAAAAAGAAGATGGATGGCTACAAAGAAAAGAGGATTTCTGAAATAGTTAATTTTGTGCATTGTAAAAGATAGACCAGATCAGATTTTAGATCTAGAATTTCAATCTTTGTTGTACGTTTTTTTTTGTGTGAGAAGACCTTGAGTGTTGTTAGATTCTGTTTTGTTGAAAGTTGAATGTGCTTTCTTTCTTCTTGAACTCGAAGTGCAGTGACGAAGCATCTTCGCTGTAAGGAAGAATCAAGGATATGCATGCAAGATTTTTCTTCTACATTTTCGCAAGATAATCCTAGCTCTAGTTTGGGAAATGGTACTTTTGATTTGTACGATTTACTCTGGTTTTAATTCTGAATGCATGTTTGTCTTTCTTTAATCTTTGATTTTCTGTTTTTAAAAATGGGTTTCTAGTTCTTTCTTTTTCTGGGTTTGTCAAAATGATTGGGTGAAATATTTGATGTTCATTGTTACTGATTGTTTTAACTCATTCGTTTGATACTTTTATTTTTCAACTCAAGAACTCCATGGGAATGGGACTTGAGTATTTCAACAAAAAAAAATTGGAAAATGAATTTTTGTTAAGTGTTAAATGAACCCTTTTGATTAGGAATAATTGGAGGAGTTTTCTGATATAAATTTCTATAAAGATTCAAGAATCTTTGGAAAAAGTCCTTCTTGAACCTTATTGTAGAACTTAGAAAGTTTCAGCTAAACCTGCCGTAGTAACCCAGAAATTGAGATAAACATGCTATAACAATGTACGAATTTGCAGTAATACAAATAATTTTTGTCATCCATGATTTGAGATATACCCAGAAGCTTTTAATACTGATAAATCATTTCTTTACTTTTAGATCAATTTTAATAATTGATAAATACTATAAAAAAACAATTAAGTTTCAATTCAAGAATCTTTAATGAGATTTTAAACATAAAAAAATGATATTAATCATAAAAAATGATTAAATATTTTTAAAAATGTTTATGTTAATTAGTTTTTAAAAATTACTTGTACGAAATTCGTTTCTCTTTTTGTATTATATTTTTCAAATTGTTTTATTTTTTTAAAAAAAATTCCAGAATATTTACTTTTTTTAAAAGGATGTTGGTTTAAAGGCTAATTATGATAAATTTATTTAGAAGATGAAAAGCTTCATATGCATGTAGTATATTTTGGAATTGAAGAGCCACAAATTTCTCTTATGGTTCATATTCTCAATATGAGCATGCAAAACAGAGCTTTTCAATGCCTAATTATATTGAATTAGGCTAGGCACTTATACAATATGCACAAACAAATTGAAAAAAATTAGAAGGATAAATTAATAGTGATAATTAAAGAAAAATTCCTAAAAGAAAAATTATTTTGAAACTATGTTGTTGGGTTGCACTGGTCTAGCATCTAGCACACTTCGAATATCCTTTGAAGAAATATAAGATGGTTTTATGAGGGTCACAGTACATCCTTATCCAACTCATCAGTCTCATCATCACTGTAAACGTATCTGTCAAGAACAGACATAAATTAAAGAACAACAACAACAATGCGAAACAAATTATGTATGGACAGGAAGAATAGAAGGGAAAACTCATCTTGCTCTTGCAGACATTAAAGATAGAAAATAGAAGGTGTAAGAACCCGCACCGTTAATTAAGAGATTTAATTAATTAATTATGTGAAATTAGGAAATAATTCCATAATTGACTCTAATAATTATTATGAGGCTTTAATAATTATAATTAGTGAGTAAGAATGCTGAAAGTCGCTTTTCGGAAGAAAAGTGCAGATACCGGTTCTGCTAGTCGGTGTAAATGCGTACCAAAAAAGTATCCCGAAAAATTGTAATAAGTGCATGATAATTACTCGAATAATATGTAGGACTTGTAAAACGAGTTTCAAGTCCAAATAATGAGAACTGGTGCCGGAAACTGGTACTGGCTATGAAAAGCACGTACCGGAAAGGTGCTCCGAAAATTATAAGAAAAATATGATAATTCTTGTAAAATTGAGTAGGTTAAGAATCCAAAGTTTGGGATTAAAATGCTAAGCGTAGCAATTAAAGTTAATATTGTGTGATTAGTGCTTAAGTGACTATATATATGTTAGTTGCACACAACCCTAGGTTGATTCATCAACTTTGTGCGTGAGTTGGTGGCTGGTTAGTCCTTGTTTCTGTTCCTTTGAGTTTCTTCACCATTTTTAGAGATCAAGTGTCACTTTTGCTTGGTTTCTTCATCTCCAAACACTTGAGCCTTGTGTGAGTGGCCTTTGTGTGTGTGTAGAGAGTTTTGTTCTGAGTTGAGAGGCTGTGTGAAGTCAGTTTGTGGGCTGAGTGGCCTTGTGTGAGGGTGTGAGCTTCTTCTTTGGTTGTTGGAGCTCCAAGGAGCAAACTTTGTGAAGAAAGATCCTTGCTTGAGTGGTATTTTTCGCGTGCCTTGAAGGTCAGACTTGTAGAGACAGTGTGGTGAGCTCCAAGAGCCATTGTTGTTCTGTTTTGAGCTTTGGTAAGTTGTACCAACCTTGATCTTGTGTTTTGTTGAGTAAAAGAGGTGACTTGGTATGTTTAAGGAGTTAAACATGTAACCAACAGTGGTATGACCCTAAAACAGTATAAAGATGCATGCTTTAACGTTTCAAAGTGATAAATGGAACCTTGGAGGGATATCTTCGCGAAATGCAGAAACTGCATTCTGTCGCGAAATATCCGGATATTTGGCCGTGAAATATCCGGATATGGATATCCGGATATTGCCAGAGTGATATCCGGATATTGGATATCCGGATATTGCCTGTGAGATATCCGGATATTGCATATCCGGATATGTCCCCGAGGAATATCCGAATATTCTGGGATTTCGTAGAACAGTAGCTGTGTTGTGTGTACAGTAGGCTATTGGGGGTTTGTGGACCCTAGTTTGATGAAGTTGAACTTCTGTAATTAATGAACTAAGTCAGAATCAAGTGATTAAGGGCTTATGGCTTGGTATGGAGCCTTAAGACGTAAAACGTAAAGGAAAGGCGTTGTCTTTAAGTTATATGCTTGTGGTGCATTATTATTGATATAGTATTGGTCCATAACAGATTGTGAATCTGCTGTGTTTAAACTTTGAGCTGTGGACTCTTGGCTTTGGGTGTTAGCTTGCAAGGTAAGCTTTCGTGTCCTCGATTTAGCCATGTTGTGGTTCCACCATGTCCCATGGGGGTATGGTCATATGCATGTTGTGTTACATGCTTTGAATATTTGAAATGCTGTTGAGCTTTATGTGCAATGACTTTTAATATGCATGTATTGTTTCATCTTGACGGTAAGCCTGAGTATGTGGCGTCATACGATATGGTGATCCGGGGTGAATGCAAGTAGCGTCTTGCACTATGTGTGGGTATTTGGCGTATATAAATCCTGTATTTCTCTGGCCAGTAGAATAGAATTGACACACATGACATGATTATCTGCTGCATTGCACTATTTTAGAAATGATATTGATGAACTGCTTTTAAACTTATATTGCACATATAAGTGAGCTTGGGGTGGAAGATCCTTGAGGACCCCTTGCCTTACTGAGATTTCTTGTTTAGAGATCTCACCCCACGTTTGGGGAATGCTTATTTCAGGTTCAGGTAGTATGGGGACTGATGCCTCTGGCGGCAGGAGGCCAGAGCTTAGTTGATTATGATATTTATGTTGTATTGCTGACATGAATGGATTTGGATGCTGTTTATGTTTTCCACGATTTATGATTATGTTGTTGTTGAGACTATGTTGGGCTTTGTTGCCTTATTTGGGTGAGCATGGGGATTGTCCATGACACTTGCTGTTAGTACTTTTAGATTGGAGTTATATAACCTGCTAGTTGGTCCGGCCTACTTGTGGGTAGTCCCGTGATTTCTAGAGACACACTTATATTATCTATGTTTTGAGGTATTTCAGTTAGCTGTTTTATTACAATTACATACAGGCGATGTTTTATTAATTGATTAATAAGCAAGTTGGTAATGATAATGACATCATAATTGAAAAGAAAAAGATATTCCGCATTTTTAATTAAGCGCTGCTTAATACGATAGTATGATAACATTACCGGATATATATACGGGGTGTTACAGAAGGACTTTAAGATAAAAGAAAAAATTTACCGTGTTGAATTTTGAGATTGTGCCCAAAGAGCACAGATAACACACAGGAGGAAAAAAGACAGAACTTGCCAAAAGGCTGGGATGATCCACGCATTATGCCATTGCTCGTTGTATACTTTTTGCCATTGCTCGTTGTATACTTTTGTTTCTTTGTTGCAACTTTTGGATCTTTCCAAAGAAGGCTAAAGACAAATATTTGGTCATTTAAAAGTTAAGACATTTTATTATATCATCTCATTCACCATATAGGTGTGAACACAAAGCTGAAATTGAAGGAAAACGCGACACGTCATCAAAGTTTTCAACAAACGGTTTTACTTTCTAATATATAAGATTGGAGATTTTTTAGTATAGGTCAAAAAAACCTCCACTAAATGATTTAGTTTTTGGCAGGTTTTAAACTTCCACAATTTGACATCGTGTTTTGATATTTTAAATTGTTTGAAAAGATATAATTTTTTTTTATCATTTATATTCACTTTCAATATATTATCAAACACAACAAACAGATTTAAAAAATTTATATTTTCTAATTTTTTTATAATTTATTTTTTTAAAAGAGGTTTCTCTCTTAACAGAGAGCTTCATTCTCCTATCCTTCGAAACCCAGAGTCATTGGATCGATGATTATGGCAATGGCAACTCACTCAGCTTCAATTTCTCATTATATTTACTACTTGGCTTTTGAATTTTACATCTCTTCCTTTTTTATGTTTTTGTGAATTTTTTTCACTTTCTTGGAGAATAGCTTGCCCTCTCATTCTTATTCCTTTTCTTTTTCTAAATAATGAATAAGTCCTCACTCTTTCTCTCTCTAATATCCAATGAGATCATGAAACGAAGTTTCACGAAGCTGAAGATGATCTTCAAGATTGCTTGATTAGGGATCCCTTCGTTCTCGAGAAAATCGAGCTAGAAACGGTAAGCGAAGTAAAAATTTGCTGTTAATTTGTGTAATGACCAGTATTGAGTTGTGTTTGTGTGTGTGTTTCCAAATCAATGCGTAATCGCTCTTTTAGGTGTTGCTTATGTTTGAATGTGTTCGAACAATTATTTTACTTTTATGTGTGGGAATTTTTTTAGGACTAAATAACCAAGGGCATCTTGATTTTCGGGATCACAAACTCTTACACTTTTTGTCTCTTGCGGTAATCGAGCTAGAAACTGCTTATGTTTTTGTTTTTTAGGCTTCTGGAGTTGTCATATTCTACACTAATTTCATTATAGTTTTTATTCCTTCCCACTGGAAAGGAAGGTATCGGGTTTATGATTTTTTCATAGTTTCTAATTTCATTTGAAAATATTTTTTTTATATTTTACAAAATTTTATGAAATTGAAACATCTTACATCATATGATATTTTGCATTTACAACGGTATTGAAATGTTTCCTCACTATATGGGTGAATTAATTATAGGTAAGGCAAACCAATAGGTGCATGATGAGCTTTTAACATAATAGTTAAATAACCATTATAACTAGAAACTTTTTAAGTTGAGTATGATAGCAAAGATATCATGCTCACGACGGTTATGTCATCAGTAAATGAACTTGATTCATGCATGAAAGGAGCATTCCTCATTCAATACTAGTATGGATATGGAAAAGATTGAGAATAACATATAATGGCTTCATTTTTTACACTTTTTACAAGAATCTAACAAGGATTTGCAGGCATGGAGCCAGTCCTCAGTACTAGTATGTGACTCTTCTACTTTGGCCATTGCCTCCAAACTGAAAGATCATCTATATGGAGTTGCATGCATCTGTTTCTCACCCAATGGTTGGTTACACCTTAGGAATCTATATGCTTGTCTTGAATTTTATTACTCACTGCTTCTTACTCATTATATAGTATTTTGTCTAAGGTAAGCATCTGGTATCTGTTGGGGATATATTTACCTTTGGGACTGGCGGAGTGGTGAGTTGTTAACAAAGCTTCTAGCAACTTTATCTTGTTCTACTGTCTCAAGTGTTAGCTTCTCATTAGATGCAAAATTTATTGTAACTGCTGGGAAATAGCACTTAAAGGTCTGGGTAGTTGGATCATCTAGAAGCATTCAACTAAATGGAGGGATGAGCAGGAAGGCATGATTAGTGTTGAGATATATAGTCCCACATTGGTTGTATATGCAACTAATGTGGAGTTTATAAAGTCTTGGGCACTCCCACCCTTTGAGCTAGCTTTTGGGGTGGTGTATCCCAAGGTTCTTTACATGGTATCAGAGCCTCGTCGTCCCCCACTTTCTCTTGTCGAGTTTCTTAGCACAGGTAGGCTGGGTCTGTTGCATTGTCCACTCTTCAAGCCCAATGGGCTCTCGTGTCATGGGGCGTGTTGAGATATATAGTCCCACATTGGTTGTATATGCAACTAATGTGGAGTTTATAAGGTCTTGGGCACTCCCACCCTTTGAGTTATCTTTTGGGGTGGTGTATCCCAAGGTTCTTTACAATTAGCAATACATGAGATGCATGCCAATATTTCTATTCAGAAAGGAAGCTCTTTTACATCTATTTCTTCTTATGTAAACAATATGACGGCACTTTGAATCTGTCATTGTTCCTTTCTCAGATAATGTGACTTGTTTTAGTTAATGGTCCACAGCTCTATTCAATCTTGCTGTTGTGTTTTTTGGTAGTTAATCGTCGGCTGCAATGCAACTGTTTGTATTCTGGTGTTAAAATTGCAAGTGATGGAAATTATTTTATTGACTGTATGTGATAACATTTATTTGTTCAACTTATTTCCTTTTATAAGAAAAAACTGTTTAATTTGTTCAGCTCGTCTCATAAGTATACTATAGACAGATAATTTTAAATTTGATATTAATGCAATAACTAGGGAAGGGAGAAAGATATAATGAGTGAAGAGAGAGAGAAGGATTACCAGTGAAACATTTGACCGGTAGATAGGTAATCAAGAGATGAGAGGAAAAAGGATCTGAAGGATTATTTATATTTGGAGCTGTCACATGTTCAATTAGTTTTTCTTTTTATACATCAAGGGTTATAATTCATGTCATAAAGATTCCAAATGAGATCAAATTACCACTTCACTTATATGTGTATAAATTTTCTGCTCCTAGTAAGTTTGGTCACTATTGGAGCTTTATTTGGAGGAAGCATTTGCTTGGCATGATTTTCTACCTTCTCAAAGTCCAATCCTCCACCTCAATATTAGTAATAATAACAAAGGGCTTGAGCTTTTAGTATTCTATCTTGCAACCTTTAGCTCCTTTTATCCTTTAAGACATACGAGCAATGTATTAATCTTTTCATCGACTGCAATGATTGCTGAAGTTGTAAATTTGCATGAAATCTAGACTCCTTGTCTTCTTATTTTTTATTGTCCCCCTGAGTTGCAGCCAGATATTGGCTCAGGCACTAAGATGTATAAATATTGGTGGTTTATTATTTTATTTTATTTTTCTTTCATTCATACACTAGCATTGATTTGATTATATATTTTTAAAGAATTTCTTATACTTGACTATTATTCGTCCAGAGTTGATGCTTTGTTTGGTACTGCTTTAACGCTAGAGGTAATGATTTCATATTAGTTTATTTTAATGTTGAACTTCATATTATTAGTTTAAGTGCCGTATTCTTTTAAGCACCCTAAAAGGGTACAATAAATTGGTTTTTCACAGGATGGAGGAAGTGAAGAAGCTATCCCAACACGCGGAAGATCTTCTTTAGATAGTAATCACCCTTGAATTGGGTTATGTGAATTCAATATTTTTGCTATGATTTTGGGTTCTGTAAAATGATAAGTGCATAATTAGAGACTCGTATGGATTTTAGAGTTTTAAAATGGATTTATTTTATGTTCTTGTTGTGGATAATTGTAAATTTTCTACTCTTTCTCATTTACACAACATTGAATAAACTGTATTTCTTTTATGAATGTGTAAAATTATAGTGAGGCATATTCTACTCTGAATGTTGTTATGCCCTTCATTAGATAAGAGAATATTATGTAAGTTTTTGTTTTGCTAGATATTAGTTCAACTTCATATTATAGTATATCGGTGTTAAAGTGTATTTATATTTTTACTTATGTAAAAAAGTATTAACCAAGTGCAAACATGAATATGAACTATGATTGGTGTGCTATAGTGTTGCTTTTGGATAACTAGTATTTAATAATTATTTTCAAGGAAATGTTAAGAGATCAAACAAATAAATAATAAATTGGCTAACAAATCAATTGATTGGGCCCAATTCCAAAATTATGATATACAAATCTTTCAAATTTGGATTACTAGTATTTAGTGGAGGTTTAAACCTACAAAAAAAAAAAAAAAAAAATTATAGCAGTCTATGACCTCCCGAAAATGATAAATGTTGTGGGGGTCTTTGAAAGACGAAAAGTCAAACATATTGTGGAGGTTTGTAAACCTCCAGAAATAATAAAACGTTTGTGGGGGTCTTGAATCTACAGAAAGTGCAACATTTGTAGTGGTCTGGAACCTCCAGAAAATACTCAAACAAATTATTGTGGATGCCAAAACTGGGGGTTGTTGTGGATGCCACAAATATATTTTGTGGGGGTCAAAAATCCTCACAATATGAAAATATGACCCCCACAAAATGCCTGAATTTTTGTAGTTTATACCATGACTTATGTATAAATCAGAATTTAAGTTTGTTGTTAATTTTTTTCTAGACGGAGTCTAAAAATAATGTAAGTGAACGTATTATGTAACTAGGAGCTTATTGTATGGTTAGAGATAAGATATTTTATTTTATTTTTTTCATGCCTACTTTACATACTCATCTTCTACACTATTAGATCATAATTTCAAGTAACTTTCATTTTTTCTCCCTCCTCTGGAAATTCTTATCCAATGATTTTAGAGATGAGTAGATATGTAAAAAAATAAACATAATATCTTAACCCGAATAATTATATCTTGGATTAAACATTATGCCTTATATAAACTGATTTGAGTTCAATTTAGCATTTGAAAATTTTTATGTCTTATTGAATAATTGTAGTTTTTATATTGTTACATGGCTCCCTTTATTATATTCCTTATTATTTGTGCAAGTTGTATATTATTTCATATATTTTTTTTCAAATAATCATTTTTATTATTTGCTGTACCTTGCGATAAAATAATGGACTATAAACGGAGGAACAAATTAGAAATTTTTGTTGCGTTGATTTAACCATAAAAAAGGTTTGAATATTTTAAATATATCTTGAAAATAACTAGACCGAATCCATTATTTTTTTAATAAAAAGAAATAGCAAAAGCCCTTAATTCAACACACCCCTTTAATTTCTTTTTCTTTTTATTTCTTTAAATTTTCAATTTTACATGTGAATTATTATTATTATTATTATTAACAAATGCTAACAATTCAAATTTATTAATATTTTGTAACAATTAAGCTAGAAAATGCTAATATTACCAGTGTAGAGAAGAAAAAAAATCGAGAGTTGTGTACTATTTTTCTTAGTTTAATAATTAAAAATCAATGTGAATCGACATTTTTGTAATCAATCAATAATTTTTTGTTCTGATACTTTCACAATATACAAGTGCTCAACTCGTATAATTTAATTTTGTATTTTTCCATATTTTAAATAAAAACTATTTAAGATATAAATTATACTTAAATAGATAAAAAAAAATTATAAAATAGAATAAGAACGTTACATAACCAGCTGCTCCAGCTGTGTTATTGTCATAACAGAAAAACCATAAAGCTTTCAAGAAACCAAACTCCAACTGTGTTATTGTCAACAATGGCATACGACAACAACGTTGGTCTCTGTACTCATTTATCACTTGATAGGTGTCCTTGTAATACAATGGTGTGTACTCATTTGTCACTTGGTAAGTGTCATTGCAACACAACCAATGAAGATGACTCTGTTTCTTTAACCAAGAAGAGGAAGATTTCTGAAGAAACTTCTATTGCTGCAAGAAAGAAGGTTTGTGGAGAGAGAAGTTGGGGTTACTCAACCGATTTGATGTTTTGTGATTATCCCTGGAAGATCAAGAAAGTCCTCAATTGCAGTGATCTTGCCAACATGAGCAGGCTCTTGTTCTCTAAAGATTTGGCTGAGAATTTGGTGGTGCCGGTGTTGGATGGTGATGTTGAAAAAGGTGTTCAAGTTGAGATTTGGGATGTGGACACTGCCTCCATTCATTCTTTAGTTTTCAAGAAATGGGTTTCTTCAAGACTATGTTTTTATTGGGAATTGAGTTAAAGATTTTGTATCAAGAAGAGGCTTAAAGAAAGGGGATGAGATAGGCCTTCAGGATCCATACAATAATCGCTTTGATTTTTCTGTTCTTGATGCCATTTACCATTGATAGCAATAATATGATTCCTTTTGTAGAAAGGGTGTACTGATATTTTCTCTTGTTCTTATTGGTTTGTGCAATTTGAATTTTTTAGATTGTAACAGCAATCTGAATATATGGTTAAAATTTGTTAAATGTTATGATTTGCAAATTTGAATTGCAATTAGAATTGCTCCCATAAGAAAGTTAATCAAATAACAGAATCACCTTCGCAACTCAATTTGCTCATCAAAAGCATGTCCTTTAATTCCATTTAATACTGTTTTTCGCTTTGTATCCACTAATAAATATTGCCAAGTATCATAATTGCATTAGCTCAGTGTAAGAACCCGCACCGTTAATTAAGGTATTTAATTAATAAATTGCGAGAAAATAGAAATGATTCCATAATTGACTCTAATAATTATTATGAGGCTTTAATAATTATAGTTAGTGAGTAATAATGCTGAAAGTCGCTTTTCGGAAGAAAAGTGCAGATACCGGTTCTGCTAGTCGGTATAAATGCGTGCCGAAAAAGTATCCCGGAAAATTAATGTAAGTGCATGATAATTACTAGAATAATATGTAGGACTTGTAAAACGAGTTTCAAGTCCAGATAATGAGAACTGGTGCTGGAAACCAATACTGGCTTGGAAAAGCGCGTATCGGAAAAGTGCTCAGAAAATTATAAGAAAAATATGATAAATCTTAGAAAATTATGTAGTTTCATAATCCAAAGTTTGGGATTAAAATGCTAAGCGTAGCAATTAAAGTTAATACTGTGTGTTTTATGGCTAAGTGGCTATATATATGCATTTTAGCACATAACCCTAGGCATACCAGAATTCCTACGTGAGGCACTTGGTGGGCTGAGGGTGGTTTACTGTTCCATTGCCTCCTTTCACCATTTTTGAACTCAAGTTGTCACCTTTACTTGATTTCTTCCCTCTTTGAGCTTGTTTACACTTAAGAACATGCATGGTGAGGAAGTGTGAGGGTGTATTCTGAGTTTCCATCCTCTGTGTGTGGGTGAGAGTGCTGGTTTTGGGTGGTGTGGTTGCTGAAAGCCATAGTTATGGCATTTTGGAGGTCCAAGTGGTGACCTTTGGTGAGAAGAACCAACCCTTGTGAAGCCATTTTCGTGCATCTTTCTTGAGTCAGACTTGAGGGGCTGTGTTGAGCTCCAAGAGCATCTCCTTCTCTGTTTTAAGCCTTTGGTATGTATACCAACCTTTGATCTTGAGTTTAATGCTTAAAAATGAAAGCTTGATGCATGTTAAGGTCAAAAGATGATAACTTGTTGTGGGGTAATGTTGAACACACCTAGAAATGCATGTTGAGGTGTTTAAAATCGGTAAAAACCCAACCTTGGAAGGATATCTTCACGAAATGCATTTTCTGCATTCTGTCGTGAAATATCCGGATATGTGCCCGATGAATATCCGGATATGTGATATCCGGATATGGGTTTTGAGTATCCGGATACTAGGTATCCGGATATGGGATTCTGGATATCCGGATATTGCATATCCGGATACGTCCAGTGAGATATCCGGATATTGCATATCAGGATATGGTCCCGAGGAATATCCGGATATTCTGGGTTTTCGTAGAACAGTAGCTGTGTTGTGTGTACAGTAGGCTATTGGGGGTTTGTGGACCCTAGATTGATGAAGTTGAACTTCTGTATTTAATGGACTAAGCCAGAATCATGGGATTAAGGGCTTGTGGCTTTGTTAGAAGCTTTAAGACTTGAAAACGTAAGGAAAGGCGTTGTCTTAATATTGTATGCTTGTGGTGCATGTTGTTGATGTATTGTTGGTCCATAACAGATTGTGAATCTGCTGTGTTTGGACTTTGAGCTGTGGACTCTTGGCTTTTGGAGCTAGCTTGCAAGGTAAGCTTTCGTGTCCTCGGTTTAGCCATGTTGTGGTTCCACCATGTCCCATGGGGGTATGGTTTATGCATGCTGTGTACATGCTTTTGGATATTTGATATGTTGATTGAACTTTACATGTAATGGCTTTTAATATGCATGTGTTGTTTCATCTTGACGGGAAACCTGAGTATGTAGCGCCATACAAGACGGTGTACCGGGGTGAATGCAAGTGGTACTTGAACGGTGTGTAGGTGATAGACGTATACCTGCACTGTCTCTGGCCAGTAGATTAGTATTGACACACATTCTGCTGCATTGCATTGTTTTAGAAATGATAAATGATAAACTGCTTTTGAACTTATATTGCACATGTAAGTGAGCTTGGGGTGGAAGATCCTTGAGGACTCACTGACTTACTGAGATTTCTAGATTAGAGATCTTACCCCACGTTTGTGGAATGCTTATTTCAGGATCAGGTAGTATGGGTACTGATGCCTCAGGCGGCAGGAGGCCGGAGCTTAGCTGATTATGTTTTACTGCTTTATGTTAGCATGACTGGATTTGGATGCTGTTTATGTTTTCCGCTATTTATGATATGTTGTTGTTGAGACTGATGTTGGGCATGTTGCCTTATTTGAGTGAGCATGGGGATTGTCCATGACACTTTATGTTAGTACTTGTAGTTTGGAGTTGTTTAAACTGTTAGATGGTCCGGTCTACATTGTTGTAGTTCCGTGACTAGAGCCACAATTATATTATCTATGTTATGAGGTATTTCAGTTAGCTGTTTTATTGCAATTACATACAGGCGATGTTTTATTAATTGATTATTAAGCAAGTTGGTAATGTTAATGGCATCATAATTGAAAAGAAAAAGTAATTCCGCATTTTAATTAAGCGCAACTTAATACGATATTATGATAACATTACCGGATATATACGGGGTGTTACACTCATCAAATAGTAATAAGGGTCTCTTCTTAAACCACAATACGATGACACATTTGTATCCAATTTTTACACACAAATCGGTGGGTTATATCTGATTTCTCAGCTGCTGCAGAAACGTATGGGGATTGAATGCCACCTATCATTACTTCTTGTTGCAAAATGGATAGGAAACAGACTATCTGATAATCACAGGAAGCTTAGAAACTTCAGTGCCAATCTTATTGCTTCAGTATGCAAAAGGTGTGAACTTTATTTCAATTAAATGATAAGAGTATACTAAGGCAGAGCTCATTTAATTATGTTGCTAACTTAATACTAGCCCTTATGACTTTTCTATATGGGCATTTGGTGCATATTTGTACAATGTGATTAGACTTAGATTGCTTCTATAAAGTATGGTTTCACTGTATAATTCTAAATGCTAATTGCTGGCTGTTGAGGCTGTTAGTTTTGCTATATTCTAATGGAACACTATATATAGATGACTTCATGGTCTAACTGCATTGATTGCATAACATATCCCATAGAAAACTATCCAAGCCCCTGACAATAGTACACTTTAAGTGGAATCCCAACTTACACTTACAACATTTATTTATTTTTGGATACAATGGAACCTAATACAAACAATTCAAACCAATTCTAGTGGCTTTGACATTTAATTTTAAGTTGGGGATTAATGAAGGTAAACGGAAAGCCAGCACAGACAATCTAATGCAGCAGCAGCAACAACAACCTCCCCCGAAGAAAATTGCAACAGATGGTTCTTGAGTTGTGATACCAATAAATTCAATGTTTAAATATCCAACAGGTGGAAAACACACATATAATATATATAATGAAAGGATCTTGACATGTATAACAAAAGCCCTAAGTTTCTCAATTCAATTAAACAATTTCATGAGTTACTGCATAATCTATAACACATCCTGTAGCACTGTAGATAATAGGAACGGCTACTTGATATGCACACAAAAATTTTCCTGGCTAATTTTTCTTTTTCTTTTTCTTTTTCTTATTTTGTTTATAATGATGGCTAATTTAAGAATGCATATCCCTTGGTTTATAATGTTTTCTTACACCTTTTGTCATTGAACTGATGGGCTATACTAAATATAGTAAAATTAATAGTATAAAATAATAAGAAATTTTGAGAATATCTGTATCATTTATATATTTTGAATTCTTATGTTCCTAGTCTCTGGAAATTTACAGATATGGGCATACATATCACAATCTTCAGCCCCGGGTGACAAAGACATTTCTTCATTCTTTCTTGGACCCTACAAAAGCTCTAACTCAACACTATGGTGCCATTAAGGGGATAGAGCAGCTCTTGGATCAAGACTGGTATCTTCTGACCTTAGTATTTTAATATCAGCAGAGTTTTGCTTTAGATAACTAAAATGGTTCCCAACTTAATTACTCTTTCCAATTAATGAAGGTAAACGCAAAGCCAACGCAGACAATCTAATGCAGCAACAACAACCTCCCCTGAAAAAAATTGCAACAGATGGTTCTGGAATTATAGTACCTATAAGGATGAAAAAAAACTCAAATAAATTCTGCTTGCTATTGGTGCTATCAATACAAAAAATTCAAATTGAACAAACGAAATCAAAGCGATTTTTAAACCATAAATTCTGCTTGCTATTTTCTTCTTCAGAATAAGAGAAAATTATCACTACATCTTTTTCTACACATGGTTCCTAATACTGTTATCAATCCTAAAAGGCATCAAGAATAGAAAAATTAAAGCGATTTTTGTATGGATCCCAATGAAGGCCAATCTCATCCCCTTTCTTTAAGCCTCTTCTTGATACAAAATCTTTAACCCAATTTCCAACGAAAACATAGCTTCTTGAAGAAACCCACTTCTTGAAAATTAAAGAATGAAAGGAGGCAGTGTCTACATCCCAAATCTCAACTTGAACACCTCGTTCAACGTCTCCATCCAACACCGGCACCACCAAATTCTCAGCAAAATCTTTAGGGAGCAAGAGCCTGCTCATGTTGCCAAGATCACTGCCATTGAGGACTTTCTTGATCTTCCAAGGGTCATCATAAAGCATCAAATCCAAAGAGTAACCCCAACTTCTCTCTACACACACCTTCTTTCTTGCAGCAGCAACATGAGTTTCTTCATAAATCTTTCTCTTCTTGGATAAAGAAACAAAGACATCATCAGCGTCGTATGCCATTGCTGAGAGGTTTTTGTTTTGGTGAATTGGGTTTTGGTTTCTTGAAAGCTACAAATGTTTTTCTGTTATAGGGCAATATATATAGAAGCTGCCACTTCACTTTAAATGTTTATTCTGCTTTATAATTTTCACATTTTGTTTTTATTTTTTTTATCTATATAGATATAATTTTTATTTTAGATAATTCTTATTCAAAATATAGGAAAAATAAAAAATTAAATTATAGGACTTGAGCATTTGTAGTTTTGTGAAGATATCAAAACATAAAAAAACATTGACTGATTATAAAAATATTAATTTAAAAATATTAATTTACGTTGATATTTAATTATTAAACTCAGAAAAATTGTAAGCAACTTTCACTTTTTTCCCTAAACAGTTATTATGCCGCCTCATTTAAACATTTATTCTGGTTACATATAAATAAATTTAAATTGTTAACATTAGCTAATAATAATAATAATATTGGAAATGGAAGAATACTTACAATTCACAAGTAAAATTGAATTTTTTTTTTGAAAATTTAAAGCAATAAAAGGAATTTAAAAAAAAATTAAAGACAGGTGTTGAAAATAAATCATGGTGTCCTAAGATTAAACACCTATTATTTTTAGTTGCATTGTTTTGACAAAAAGTTCTCCTATAATCGTTCATAAACATAATCAATAACACGTACACAAAATAAAAATAAAAAATGTGTGTGATGGCATAAAAAATCTCAAGTTTAAGATAATTCACGTGATAAATCGGATCAACAATTACTAAAATCATTCAATTAAGGAGTACTTTTGTTCTTTTCATGTAATTTCAAATGATATATTCAATCAACATTTATAAAATCATTCAAATATTAATGTTATGCTTTAAATACTTTTAGATATATAAACAGTTAACAAAAACCATTATATTCTACTGTCTCTCAATGCTAGATTTTTTATAAAAACACAGCTTATAAGGATGAAAAAAAAGTCAAATAAATTCTGCTTGCTATTTTTAAACTCAAATCAATACAAAAAAATTCAAATTGAACAAAGGAAATCACAGTGATCTTTAAACCATAAATTCTGCTTGCTATTTTCTGCTTCAGAATAAGAGAAAATTATCACTATATCTTTTTCAACACAAGAATCCTAATACTGTTTGTTATCAATCCTAAAAGGCATCAAGAACAGAAAAATTAAAGCGATTTTTGTATGGATCCCAATGAAGGCCAATCTCATCCCCTTTCTTTAAGCCTCTTCTTGATACAAAATCTTTAACCCAATTTCCAATGAAAACAAAGCTTCTCGAAGAAACCCATTTCTTGAAAATTAAAGAATGAATGGAGGCAGTGTCTACATCCCAAATCTCAACTTGAACACCTCTTTCAACGTCTCCATCCAACACCGGCACCACCAAATTCTCAGCAAAATCTTTATGGAGCAAGAGCCTGCTCATGTTGCCAAGATCACTGCCATTGAGGACTTTCTTGATCTTCCAAGGGTCATCATAAAGCATCAAATCCAAAGAGTAACCCCAACTTCTCTCTACACACACCTTCTTTCTTGCAGCAGCGACATGAGTTTCTTCAGAATTCTTCCTCTTCTTGGATAAAGAAACAAAGACATCATCAGCTTCGTATGCCATTGCTGAGAGGTTTTGGTTTTGGTGAATTGGGTTTTGGTTTCTTGAAAGCTACGAATGTTTTTCTGTTATAGGGCAATATATATAGAAGCTGCCACTTCACTTTAAATGTTTATTCTGCTTTATAATTTTCACATTTTGTTTTTATTTTTTTTATCTATATAGATATAATTTTTATTTTAGATAATTCTTATTCAAAATATAGGAAAAATAAAAAATTAAATTATAGGACTTGAGCATTTGTAGTTTTGTGAAGATATCAAAACATAAAAAAACATTGACTGATTATAAAAATATTAATTTAAAAATATTAATTTACGTTGATATTTAATTATTAAACTCAGAAAAATTGTAAGCAACTTTCACTTTTTTCCCTAAACAGTTATTATGCCGCCTCATTTAAACATTTATTCTGGTTACATATAAATAAATTTAAATTGTTAACATTAGCTAATAATAATAATAATATTGGAAATGGAAGAATACTTACAATTCACAAGTAAAATTGAATTTTTTTTTTGAAAATTTAAAGCAATAAAAGGAATTTAAAAAAAAATTAAAGACAGGTGTTGAAAATAAATCATGGTGTCCTAAGATTAAACACCTATTATTTTTAGTTGCATTGTTTTGACAAAAAGTTCTCCTATAATCGTTCATAAACATAATCAATAACACGTACACAAAATAAAAATAAAAAATGTGTGTGATGGCATAAAAAATCTCAAGTTTAAGATAATTCACGTGATAAATCGGATCAACAATTACTAAAATCATTCAATTAAGGAGTACTTTTGTTCTTTTCATGTAATTTCAAATGATATATTCAATCAACATTTATAAAATCATTCAAATATTAATGTTATGCTTTAAATACTTTTAGATATATAAACAGTTAACAAAAACCATTATATTCTTTTATACTGTCTCTCAATGCTAGATTTTTTATAAAAACACAGCTTATAAGGATGAAAAAAAAGTCAAATAAATTCTGCTTGCTATTTTTAAACTCAAATCAATACAAAAAAATTCAAATTGAACAAAGGAAATCACAGTGATCTTTAAACCATAAATTCTGCTTGCTATTTTCTGCTTCAGAATAAGAGAAAATTATCACTATATCTTTTTCAACACAAGAATCCTAATACTGTTTGTTATCAATCCTAAAAGGCATCAAGAACAGAAAAATTAAAGCGATTTTTGTATGGATCCCAATGAAGGCCAATCTCATCCCCTTTCTTTAAGCCTCTTCTTGATACAAAATCTTTAACCCAATTTCCAATGAAAACAAATCTTCTCGAAGAAACCCATTTCTTGAAAATTAAAGAATGAATGGAGGCAGTGTCTACATCCCAAATCTCAACTTGAACACCTCTTTCAACGTCTCCATCCAACACCGGCACCACCAAATTCTCAGCAAAATCTTTATGGAGCAAGAGCCTGCTCATGTTGCCAAGATCACTGCCATTGAGGACTTTCTTGATCTTCCAAGGGTCATCATAAAGCATCAAATCCAAAGAGTAACCCCAACTTCTCTCTACACACACCTTCTTTCTTGCAGCAGCGACATGAGTTTCTTCAGAATTCTTCCTCTTCTTGGATAAAGAAACAAAGACATCATCAGCTTCGTATGCCATTGCTGAGAGGTTTTGGTTTTGGTGAATTGGGTTTTGGTTTCTTGAAAGCTACGAATGTTTTTCTGTTATAGGGCAATATATATAGAAGCTGCCACTTCACTTTAAATGTTTATTCTGCTTTATAATTTTCACATTTTGTTTTTATTTTTTTTATCTATATAGATATAATTTTTATTTTAGATAATTCTTATTCAAAATATAGGAAAAATAAAAAATTAAATTATAGGACTTGAGCATTTGTAGTTTTGTGAAGATATCAAAACATAAAAAAACATTGACTGATTATAAAAATATTAATTTAAAAATATTAATTTACGTTGATATTTAATTATTAAACTCAGAAAAATTGTAAGCAACTTTCACTTTTTTCCCTAAACAGTTATTATGCCGCCTCATTTAAACATTTATTCTGGTTACATATAAATAAATTTAAATTGTTAACATTAGCTAATAATAATAATAATATTGGAAATGGAAGAATACTTACAATTCACAAGTAAAATTGAATTTTTTTTTTGAAAATTTAAAGCAATAAAAGGAATTTAAAAAAAAATTAAAGACAGGTGTTGAAAATAAATCATGGTGTCCTAAGATTAAACACCTATTATTTTTAGTTGCATTGTTTTGACAAAAAGTTCTCCTATAATCGTTCATAAACATAATCAATAACACGTACACAAAATAAAAATAAAAAATGTGTGTGATGGCATAAAAAATCTCAAGTTTAAGATAATTCACGTGATAAATCGGATCAACAATTACTAAAATCATTCAATTAAGGAGTACTTTTGTTCTTTTCATGTAATTTCAAATGATATATTCAATCAACATTTATAAAATCATTCAAATATTAATGTTATGCTTTAAATACTTTTAGATATATAAACAGTTAACAAAAACCATTATATTCTTTTATACTGTCTCTCAATGCTAGATTTTTTATAAAAACACAGCTTATAAGGATGAAAAAAAAGTCAAATAAATTCTGCTTGCTATTTTTAAACTCAAATCAATACAAAAAAATTCAAATTGAACAAAGGAAATCACAGTGATCTTTAAACCATAAATTCTGCTTGCTATTTTCTGCTTCAGAATAAGAGAAAATTATCACTATATCTTTTTCAACACAAGAATCCTAATACTGTTTGTTATCAATCCTAAAAGGCATCAAGAACAGAAAAATTAAAGCGATTTTTGTATGGATCCCAATGAAGGCCAATCTCATCCCCTTTCTTTAAGCCTCTTCTTGATACAAAATCTTTAACCCAATTTCCAATGAAAACAAAGCTTCTCGAAGAAACCCATTTCTTGAAAATTAAAGAATGAATGGAGGCAGTGTCTACATCCCAAATCTCAACTTGAACACCTCTTTCAACGTCTCCATCCAACACCGGCACCACCAAATTCTCAGCAAAATCTTTATGGAGCAAGAGCCTGCTCATGTTGCCAAGATCACTGCCATTGAGGACTTTCTTGATCTTCCAAGGGTCATCATAAAGCATCAAATCCAAAGAGTAACCCCAACTTCTCTCTACACACACCTTCTTTCTTGCAGCAGCGACATGAGTTTCTTCAGAATTCTTCCTCTTCTTGGATAAAGAAACAAAGACATCATCAGCTTCGTATGCCATTGCTGAGAGGTTTTGGTTTTGGTGAATTGGGTTTTGGTTTCTTGAAAGCTACGAATGTTTTTCTGTTATAGGGCAATATATATAGAAGCTGCCACTTCACTTTAAATGTTTATTCTGCTTTATAATTTTCACATTTTGTTTTTATTTTTTTTATCTATATAGATATAATTTTTATTTTAGATAATTCTTATTCAAAATATAGGAAAAATAAAAAATTAAATTATAGGACTTGAGCATTTGTAGTTTTGTGAAGATATCAAAACATAAAAAAACATTGACTGATTATAAAAATATTAATTTAAAAATATTAATTTACGTTGATATTTAATTATTAAACTCAGAAAAATTGTAAGCAACTTTCACTTTTTTCCCTAAACAGTTATTATGCCGCCTCATTTAAACATTTATTCTGGTTACATATAAATAAATTTAAATTGTTAACATTAGCTAATAATAATAATAATATTGGAAATGGAAGAATACTTACAATTCACAAGTAAAATTGAATTTTTTTTTTGAAAATTTAAAGCAATAAAAGGAATTTAAAAAAAAATTAAAGACAGGTGTTGAAAATAAATCATGGTGTCCTAAGATTAAACACCTATTATTTTTAGTTGCATTGTTTTGACAAAAAGTTCTCCTATAATCGTTCATAAACATAATCAATAACACGTACACAAAATAAAAATAAAAAATGTGTGTGATGGCATAAAAAATCTCAAGTTTAAGATAATTCACGTGATAAATCGGATCAACAATTACTAAAATCATTCAATTAAGGAGTACTTTTGTTCTTTTCATGTAATTTCAAATGATATATTCAATCAACATTTATAAAATCATTCAAATATTAATGTTATGCTTTAAATACTTTTAGATATATAAACAGTTAACAAAAACCATTATATTCTTTTATACTGTCTCTCAATGCTAGATTTTTTATAAAAACACAGCTTATAAGGATGAAAAAAAAGTCAAATAAATTCTGCTTGCTATTTTTAAACTCAAATCAATACAAAAAAATTCAATGAACAAAGGAAATCACAGTGATCTTTAAACCATAAATTCTGCTTGCTATTTTCTGCTTCAGAATAAGAGAAAATTATCACTATATCTTTTTCAACACAAGAATCCTAATACTGTTTGTTATCAATCCTAAAAGGCATCAAGAACAGAAAAATTAAAGCGATTTTTGTATGGATCCCAATGAAGGCCAATCTCATCCCCTTTCTTTAAGCCTCTTCTTGATACAAAATCTTTAACCCAATTTCCAATGAAAACAAAGCTTCTCGAAGAAACCCATTTCTTGAAAATTAAAGAATGAATGGAGGCAGTGTCTACATCCCAAATCTCAACTTGAACACCTCTTTCAACGTCTCCATCCAACACCGGCACCACCAAATTCTCAGCAAAATCTTTATGGAGCAAGAGCCTGCTCATGTTGCCAAGATCACTGCCATTGAGGACTTTCTTGATCTTCCAAGGGTCATCATAAAGCATCAAATCCAAAGAGTAACCCCAACTTCTCTCTACACACACCTTCTTTCTTGCAGCAGCGACATGAGTTTCTTCAGAATTCTTCCTCTTCTTGGATAAAGAAACAAAGACATCATCAGCTTCGTATGCCATTGCTGAGAGGTTTTGGTTTTGGTGAATTGGGTTTTGGTTTCTTGAAAGCTACGAATGTTTTTCTGTTATAGGGCAATATATATAGAAGCTGCCACTTCACTTTAAATGTTTATTCTGCTTTATAATTTTCACATTTTGTTTTTATTTTTTTTATCTATATAGATATAATTTTTATTTTAGATAATTCTTATTCAAAATATAGGAAAAATAAAAAATTAAATTATAGGACTTGAGCATTTGTAGTTTTGTGAAGATATCAAAACATAAAAAAACATTGACTGATTATAAAAATATTAATTTAAAAATATTAATTTACGTTGATATTTAATTATTAAACTCAGAAAAATTGTAAGCAACTTTCACTTTTTTCCCTAAACAGTTATTATGCCGCCTCATTTGAATATTTATTCTGGTTACATATAAATAAATTTAAATTGTTAACATTAGCTAATAATAATAATAATATTGGAAATGGAAGAATACTTACAATTCACAAGTAAAATTGAATTTTTTTTTTGAAAATTTAAAGCAATAAAAGGAATTTAAAAAAAAATTAAAGACAGGTGTTGAAAATAAATCATGGTGTCCTAAGATTAAACACCTATTATTTTTAGTTGCATTGTTTTGACAAAAAGTTCTCCTATAATCGTTCATAAACATAATCAATAACACGTACACAAAATAAAAATAAAAAATGTGTGTGATGGCATAAAAAATCTCAAGTTTAAGATAATTCACGTGATAAATCGGATCAACAATTACTAAAATCATTCAATTAAGGAGTACTTTTGTTCTTTTCATGTAATTTCAAATGATATATTCAATCAACATTTATAAAATCATTCAAATATTAATGTTATGCTTTAAATACTTTTAGATATATAAACAGTTAACAAAAACCATTATATTCTTTTATACTGTCTCTCAATGCTAGATTTTTTATAAAAACACAGCTTATAAGGATGAAAAAAAAGTCAAATAAATTCTGCTTGCTATTTTTAAACTCAAATCAATACAAAAAAATTCAAATTGAACAAAGGAAATCACAGTGATCTTTAAACCATAAATTCTGCTTGCTATTTTCTGCTTCAGAATAAGAGAAAATTATCACTATATCTTTTTCAACACAAGAATCCTAATACTGTTTGTTATCAATCCTAAAAGGCATCAAGAACAGAAAAATTAAAGCGATTTTTGTATGGATCCCAATGAAGGCCAATCTCATCCCCTTTCTTTAAGCCTCTTCTTGATACAAAATCTTTAACCCAATTTCCAATGAAAACAAAGCTTCTCGAAGAAACCCATTTCTTGAAAATTAAAGAATGAATGGAGGCAGTGTCTACATCCCAAATCTCAACTTGAACACCTCTTTCAACGTCTCCATCCAACACCGGCACCACCAAATTCTCAGCAAAATCTTTATGGAGCAAGAGCCTGCTCATGTTGCCAAGATCACTGCCATTGAGGACTTTCTTGATCTTCCAAGGGTCATCATAAAGCATCAAATCCAAAGAGTAACCCCAACTTCTCTCTACACACACCTTCTTTCTTGCAGCAGCGACATGAGTTTCTTCAGAATTCTTCCTCTTCTTGGATAAAGAAACAAAGACATCATCAGCTTCGTATGCCATTGCTGAGAGGTTTTGGTTTTGGTGAATTGGGTTTTGGTTTCTTGAAAGCTACGAATGTTTTTCTGTTATAGGGCAATATATATAGAAGCTGCCACTTCACTTTAAATGTTTATTCTGCTTTATAATTTTCACATTTTGTTTTTATTTTTTTTATCTATATAGATATAATTTTTATTTTAGATAATTCTTATTCAAAATATAGGAAAAATAAAAAATTAAATTATAGGACTTGAGCATTTGTAGTTTTGTGAAGATATCAAAACATAAAAAAACATTGACTGATTATAAAAATATTAATTTAAAAATATTAATTTACGTTGATATTTAATTATTAAACTCAGAAAAATTGTAAGCAACTTTCACTTTTTTCCCTAAACAGTTATTATGCCGCCTCATTTAAACATTTATTCTGGTTACATATAAATAAATTTAAATTGTTAACATTAGCTAATAATAATAATAATATTGGAAATGGAAGAATACTTACAATTCACAAGTAAAATTGAATTTTTTTTTTGAAAATTTAAAGCAATAAAAGGAATTTAAAAAAAAATTAAAGACAGGTGTTGAAAATAAATCATGGTGTCCTAAGATTAAACACCTATTATTTTTAGTTGCATTGTTTTGACAAAAAATTCTCCTATAATCGTTCATAAACATAATCAATAACACGTACACAAAATAAAAATAAAAAATGTGTGTGATGGCATAAAAAATCTCAAGTTTAAGATAATTCACGTGATAAATCGGATCAACAATTACTAACATTCAATTAAGGAGTACTTTTGTTCTTTTCATGTAATTTCAAATGATATATTCAATCAACATTTATAAAATCATTCAAATATTAATGTTATGCTTTAAATACTTTTAGATATATAAACAGTTAACAAAAACCATTATATTCTTTTATACTGTCTCTCAATGCTAGATTTTTTTATAAAAATACAGCTTATAAGGATGAAAAAAAAGTCAAATAAATTCTGCTTGCTATTTTGTGCTTCAGAATAAGAGAAAATTATCACTACATCTTTTTCTACACATGAATCCTAATACTGTTATCAATCCTAAAAGGCATCAAGAATAGAAAAATTAAAGCGATTTTTGTATGGATCCCAATGAAGGCCAATCTCATCCCTTTTCTTTAAGTCTCTTCTTGATACAAAATCTTTAACCCAATTTCCAATGAAAACATAGCTTCTTGAAGAAACCCATTTCTTGAAAATTAAAGAATGAATGGAGGCAGTGTCTACATCCCAAATCTCAACTTGAACACCTCTTTCAACGTCTCCATCCAAAACCGGCACCACCAAATTCTCAGCAAAATCTTTAGGGAGCAACAGCCTGCGCATGTTGCCAAGATCACTGCCATTGAGGACTTTTTTGATTTTCCAAGGGTCATCATAAAGCATCAAATCCAAAGAGTAACCCCAACTTCTCTCTACACACACCTTCTTTCTTGCAGCAGCAACATGAGTTTCTTCATAATTCTTCATCTTCTTGGATAAAGAAACAGAGACATCATCAGCGTCGTATGCCATTGTTGAGAGGTTTTGTGAATTGGGTTTTGGTTTCTTGAAAGCTACGAATGTTTTTCTGTTTTTCTGTTACCGGTCATTATATATAGAAGCTGCAACTTCACTTTAAATGTTTATTCTGCTTTATAATTTTAACATTTTATTTTATTTT
This sequence comes from Gastrolobium bilobum, assembly GCF_033153095.1. Taxonomy (NCBI): domain Eukaryota; kingdom Viridiplantae; phylum Streptophyta; class Magnoliopsida; order Fabales; family Fabaceae; genus Gastrolobium; species Gastrolobium bilobum. The sequence continues at coordinate 32,335 of NW_026899387.1, forward strand.
ATTTTATTTTTTATCTATATAGATATAATTTTTATTTTAGATAATTCTTATTCAAAATATAGGAAAAATAAAAAATTAAATTATAGGACTTGAGCATTTGTAGTTTTGTGAAGATATCAAAACATAAAATAATATTGACTGATTATAAAAATATTAATTTACATTGATATTTAATTATTAAACTATGAAAAATTGTAAGCAACTTTCACTTTTTTTCCCTAAACAATTATTATGCCGCCTCATTTAAACATTTATTCTGGTTATATATTAAAAAATTTAAATTGTTAACATTAGCTAATTATAATAATAATATTGGAAATGGAAGAATACTTACAATTCACAAGTAAAATTGATTTTTTTTTTTGAAAATTTTAAGAATTAAAAGGAATTTAAAAAAAATATTAAAGACAGGTGTTGAAAATAAGTCATGGTGTCCTAAGATTAAACACCTATTATTTTTTGAAATGGATCCTCTGATGTGAGAAGATAACAACCATATAAAGTTAAATCAATGATTATGATTTTGTAACTACCTATTTTACTATTTTTTCTCTCTCCTCTTTTATTACCATTGATTTACCTTTATATGGTTATGATTTCTTGCTTTACCATGTCATGCGATTTTTCACATCAGAGGATCTGGATCCATTATTTTTAGTTGCGTTGTTTTGACAAAAAATTCTCCTACAATCGTTCATAATCATAATCAATAACACGTACACAAAAAAAAAAAATTGTGTGTGCTGGCATAAAAAATCACAAGTTTAAGATAATTCACGTGATAAATCGGATCAACAATTACTAAAATCATTCAATTAAAGAGTAATTTTTTTCTTTTCATGTAATTTAATATGATATATTCAATCAACATTTATAAAATCATTCAAATAATAATGTTATGCTTTAAATACTTTTAGATATATAAACAGTTAACAAAAACCATTATATTCTTTTATACTGTCTCTCGATGCTAGATGTTTTATAAAAACATAAGCTGAATTTATAAAAACATAAGCTCAGCTTATTTTGTTATGTTATCTTTTCTCTTAAATAAATAAATATTTAAATAATAGAAAGAATAATAATAGAATTTGAAAGAAAAGCTGGAATTTCGTAATAATCCATGTTATTTAGTCTCAAGTTGAGTGCACTAAATTTATTCAAGTACTTCTCAGTATTGTTACTCTGAATGGAATCATACAAATATAGTCAAAAGATATTACACTCTATGCTAAATAAATAATCTAAGACAAAAAAGCCAATAGCTTTGACAGATTTTCCATGAGTGACTAAATCCAGGTTTCTATTCTAACCTGTGAAAATTACTTTCTCAAATAACACAAGACACATCAAAAAGTTACATGCACTCCATAATGCAAAACATATACCAGTAGTGTAACTCTTGTTACAAAAATATACATGCTTAAGCTTTTGGAATAAATGACAACACACTTTAGCCAAATAATTCAAACACTGATTATTAAAATGTAGTATCACTCGTTGTATTCAAAAATCAAGCCTCCCTTATTATAGACACTGGGTTACATTGCTCAATTACATTGGGCCATTAAAATAATAATGCTAATATATAATTGTCAACCTAATGATATCTAACAGTTACATAATTCTAATAATACATCAAATAAAACAAACGATTACAGATGAATTTCAAACAGTCATGAATTTCAAATCGCATGGTAGCGTAACACTCTGCCTCCTATTGGAGTGTGAAGAGACGAAATGCTCAACTTGTCAAGAAGAAAATAAAAATCCTTACACCCTAATGCCTTGGTGAATATGTTCACCGGCTGCATAGTTGATCAAATGTGGGCGGTAGATATTGTTTAGGCCAAGAGGTGCTCGTGGATAAAATGGCAATTGAGCTCGATATGTTTTGTGCATTCGTAGAAGACAGAGTTGACAACGATATGTAATGCGGCTTGATTATCACAAAATAATTGCATAAGTGCTTGGTGGTGTCCCCCAAGATGCGCAAGAAAGGACTTCAGCCAAAGGAGCTCAGAAGTAATGGTTGTCATGGAGCGATATTCAGCTTCAACAGAAAAGCGAGAGATCGTTGCCTACTTTTTAGTCTTCTAGGAGAAAAGAGATGAACCAAGCGTGATAAAATATCCTATAAGGGATAGATGCGTAAGTGGGCAGCTGGTCTAGTCGGAGTCATAATAAGCATACAACTGTAAGTTCTTTTCTAATGGGAACAGGATACCTTGGCTTGGATTAGACTTTATATAGCGCAAAATGTGCATGACTGCATTAAAGTGTTGTTGTTTAGGAGCCTACATAAATTGAGATAAAGTATGAATTGCATAGCACTATAGCACAACTCAGGTTGCATAATTGTGAAATATAGCAAGCGACCAATTAAGCGACGATAACACGCTGAATCATCCAAATTACTGCATTAGCTACAACCAAATGATGATGTTGCTCAATGTTTGCACTAAATTATATATATATATTTATTGTATTATTTTATATTATTTTAAATCTCTTTGGGCTGTGAATAATTGATTTTGCAAGTAAATGGGCCCAAAAGAGGATTAAAATGGCCCATGTAATAAAAGGAAGGTAAAAAAGAGAAGGAGAAGTGATTAACTTGTTTTCTTACGTGATCTCTCTATTTTACTTTTAGCTCAGGTAAAAGAATACTGAAGGCACGTGGATCAACTTTTAAAAAGAAGCAAGGAACATATTTTCACCGTTGGATGAAAAAGAAGATGGACGGCTACAAAGAAAAGAGGATTTCTGAAATAGTTAATTTTTGTGCATTGTAAAAGATAGACCAGATCAGATTTTAGATCTAGAATTTCAATTTTTGTTGTACGTTTTTTTTTTTGTGAGAAGACCTTGAGTGTTGTTAGATTCTGTTTTGTTGAAAGTTGAATGTGCTTTCTTTCTTTTTAAACTCGAAGTGCAGTGACGAAGCATCTCCGCTATAAGGAAGAATCAAGGATATGCATGCAAGATTTTTCTTCTACATTTTTGCAAGATAATCCTAGCTCTAGTTTGGGAAACGATACTTTTGATTTGTACGATTTACTCTGGTTTTAATTCTGAATGCATGTTTGTCTTTCTTTAATCTTTGATTTTCTGTTTTTAAAAATGGGTTTCTAGTTCTTTCTTTTTCTGGGTTTGTCAAAATGATTGGGTGAAATCTTTGATGTGCATTGTTACTGATTGTTTTAACTCATTCGTTTGATACTTTTATTTTTCAACTCAAGAACTCCATGGGAATGGGACTTGAGTATTTCAACAAAAAGAAATTGAAAAAAGAAATTGGAAAATGGATTTTTGTTAAGTGTTAAATGAACCCTTTTGATTAGGAATAATTGGAGGGGGCGGCGGTGGTGGCGGTGGTGCCTGGCCTACAGCACGGCTAGCCCTCATCTCCTCCAACATGACTCTCATCATCGTCATGTTCGCCATCCTGTTCGCCTCGAGGACATCCTCATTGGTCCTCCGGTTCGCTTCACGAACCTCTTCTGCGGCTATCAGGTTCGCCTCGCGAACAACATCCATCATTGCCGCGTTGGCCAATCTAGTGGCCTCCTGCTCGGCTAACCTAGCCGCCTGCATCTCAGCCAATGCAGTCAGGATAGGATCGGGTTGATCCTCAGAAGTCTCTCGTGTTCTCCCGGACCTTACCATGACTCTGCACAAGTTACACAAATTATGAGTTGATCAGGCCCACACAGTGTGATTACATATGCATTATCATAATAAAATTCGACGGAGTAAACACACAAGACAGGCACAACCAAACATCCTAGCTATTGCAATACATACAGGCTTTTCCCTCGAACCATTGCTCTGATACCATAAATGTAACACCCTGTATATGTCCGGTAATGTTATCATACTATCGTATTAAGCAGCGCTTAATTAAAAATGCGAAATATCTTTTTCTTTTCAATTATGATGTCATTATAATTACCAACTTGTTTATTAATCAATTAATAAAACATCGCCTGTATGCAATTGCAATAAAACAGCTATCTGAAAATACCTCATAACATATATAGTAAAAGTGTGGCTCTAGTCACAGAACTACAACAACGTAGACCGGACCATCTAACAGTTTATACAACTCCAATCTAAAGCACTAACATAAAGTGTCATGGATAATCCCCAGGCTCACTCAAATAAGGCAACACGCCCAACATCAGTCTCATCAACAACATAAGCATAAATAGCGGAAAACATAAACAGCATCCATATCCAGTCATGGCAGCAAAACAGCATAATATCATCAACTAAGCTCTGGCCTCCTGCCGCCAGAGGCATCAATCACCAAACTACCGGAACCTGAAATAAGCATTCCCCAAACGTGGGGTGAGATCTCTAAACAAGAAATCTCAGTAAGACAAGGGGTCCTCAAGGATCTTCCACCCCAAGCTCACTTACATGTGCAATATAAGTTTAAAAGCAGTTCATCAATATCATTTCTAAAACAGTGTAATGCAGCAGATAATCATGTCATGTGTGTCAATACTATTCTACTGGCCAGAGAAATACAGGATTTACATACGCCAAATACCCACACTAGTGCAAGACGCTACTTGCATTCACCCCGGATCACCATATCGTATGATGCTACATACTCAGGCTTACCGTCAAGATGAAAAAACACATGCATATTAAAAGCCATTACACATAAAGCTCAACAACATTTCAAATATTCAAAGCATGTAACACAGCATGCATATAACCACACCCCTATGGGACATGGTGGAACCACAACATGACTAAACCGAGGACACGAAAGCTTACCTTGCAAGCTAACACCCAAAGCCAAGAGTCCATAGCTCAAAGTCCAAACACAGCAGATTCACAATCTGTTATGGACCAATACTATATCAATAATAATGCACCAAAAGCATATAATTTAAAGACAACGCCTTTCCTTACGTTTTACGTCTTAAGGCTCCATACCAAGCCATAAGCCCTTAATCACTTGATTCTGACTTAGTTCATTAATTACAGAAGCTCAACTTCATCAATCTAGGATCCACAAACCCCCAATAGCCTACTGTACACACAGCACAGCTACTGTTCTACGAAATCCCAGAATATCCAGATATTCCACGGGACCATATCCAGATATGCAATATCCAGATATCTCACTAGACATATCCGGATATGCAATATCCGGATATCCAGAATCCCATATCCGGATACTCAAAACCCATATCCGGATATTCAATATCCGGATATTTCACGGGCACATATTCGGATATTTCACGACAGAATGCAGAAAATGCATTTCGTGAAGATATCCTTCCAAGGTTGGGTTTTTACCGATTTTAAACACCTAAACATGCATTTCTAGGTGTGTCTGACCAACCCCAACATTAAGTTATCATCTTTTAACCTTTACATGCATCAAGGTTCCATTTTTAAGCTCAAAGACTCAAGATCAAAGGTGATGAAGCTTACCACAGCTCAAACTCAGAAAAAGGGTGCTCTTGGAGCTCACACAACAGCTCCAAGGTTCTGTTTCTCACTGTACACGAAAATGGTGGTCAAGAGTGATCCTTTCACACAAAAGTTCACTCCTTGAAGCTCCCACAACCAACACAAAGCCCCAACCACACCATCACAAGAACTCAGCCCCAAACCTTGACTCACACCAGCTCCCACAACTCAGAAGATGGGACCTCAACCTCCCAAGACACTCACCCAAGTGTTTAATCAACCAAAGAGAAGAAGAAATGGAGCAAAGGTGGCAACTTGGCTCACAAATGGAGGAGAAAGGGTGACAAAGGGGTGGCTGACTTCAAGCTCAGCACACTCACGTAGAGAAAATAGTGGCACCTAGGGTTTAGTGCCAATCATGAGGCTATTTATAAAGGTTTAACATTTAAACGCACAATATTAACTTTAAATGCTACGCTAAGCATTTTAATCTCAAACTCTGGATTCTTAAGCTACTCAATTTTACAAGAATTATCATATTTTTCTTATAATTTTCTGAGCACCTTTCCAGTACGCGCTTTCCAAAGCCAGTACCGGTTTCTAGCACCAGTTCTCATTATTTGGACTTGAAACTCGTTTTACAAGTCCTACATATCATTCTAGTAATTATCATGCACTTATTATAATTTTCCGGGATACTTTTTCGGCACGCATTTATACCGACTAGCAGAACCGGTATCTGCACTTTTCTTCCGAAAAGTGACTTTCAGCATTATTACTCACTTACTATAATTATCAAAGCCTCATAATAATTATTAGGGTCAATTATGGAATCATTTCCTATTTTCTCATAATTTATTAATTAAATTCCTTAATTAACGGTGCGGGTTCTTACAAGGATCTTCTACCCCAAGCTCACTTACATGTGCAATATAAGTTTAAAAGCAATTTATCATCATCAATTCTAAATAAGTGCAATGCAGCAGATAATCATGTCATGTGTGTCAATACTAATCTACTGGCCAGAGAAATGCAGAATGTACGTCTACAACCCCACAATAAGTACAAGACGCCGCTTGTATCCACCCCGGATCACCGTATTGTATGACGCCACATACTCAGGCTTACCGTCAAGATGGAACAACACATGCATATTAAAAGCCATTAACACATAAAGCTCAACAACAATTCATATATCTCAAAGCATGTAACACAACATGCATATAACCATACCCCCATGGGACATGGTGGAACCACAACATGGCTAAAGCAAGGACACAAAAGCTTATCTTGCAAGCTAACACCCAAAGCCAAGAGTCCACAGCTCAAAGTCCAAACACATCAGATTCACAATATGTTATGGACCAACAATATATCAATAACATGCACCGCAAGGATACAATATTAAGACAACGCCTTTCTATTACGTTTTACGTCTTAAGGCTTCTCACCAATCCATAAGCCCTTAATCATTTGATTCTGACTTACATAAATTAATTACAGAAGTTCAACTTCCTCAAACTAGGGTCCACAAACCCATAGATCAGTTCTGGATGAACAGTACGCTACTGTTCCTCGCAAACCCAGAATATCCAGATATTCCTCGGGGACATATCCGGATATCTCACAGGCAATATCCAGATATCCAATATCCGGATATCACTCTGGCAAAATATCCGGATATCAATATCCGGATATCCATATTCCCATATCCGGATATCCATATCCGGATATCCATATCCGGATATCAATATCCAAATATTCCACGTCAAATATCCGGATATTTCGCGACAGAATGCAGTTTCTGCATTTCGCGAAGATAACCCTCCAAGGTTCCATTTTTAACACTTCCAGAAGCTTAAACATGCCTCTTAAGGTTCATTTATGTTCATATGACAGTTGGTTACTTGTTTAATTCATTAAACATGCCAAGACACCTCTTTTACTCATCAAAACACATGATCAAGGTTGGTGACACTTACCAAAGCTCAAAACAGAGCAAGAATGGCTCTTGGAGCTCACCACACAGCCTCTACAGTTCTGACTTGTACCAAAATCGAAAATGGCAACACAAGCTATGCCCTTTCTTCACAAAGGTTGACACTTTGAAGCCTCACAAGCAAGGAACAAGTCCCCTCAACCCTCAAACCAACAAGGTCAGCACTCACACCCCACTCACAGTGTCTAGAAACTCAGAATATACACCCACACTCCCTCTCCATGCAAGCTCTCAAGTGTATGCAAGCTCAAGAATGAAGAAACCAAGTAAAAAGATGGCAACTTGGCTCACAAGAGATGGAGGAAGGCAATGGAGCAGTGTTTTCTGGTCAGCCACCAAGAAGACCCACGTAGCAACAGAATTCTAGGGTTGTGTGCCCAAAGAAAGAGTATTTATAGGCCACTTAAAGGTTAAACACACAGTATTAACTTTAACTGCTATGCTTAGCATTTTAATCCCAAACTTTAGAATCTGAAACTACTCAATTTTACAAGAATTATCATATTTTTCTTATATTTTTCGGAGCACCTTTTCGGTACGCGCTTTTACCAAGCCGGTATCAGTTCAGACACCAATTATCATTATTTTAACTTGAAAATAGTTTTCCAAGTCCTATATATTATTCCCATAATATATAATCACTTTTAATGATTTTCTGGGATACTTTTCCGGTACACATTTATACCGACTAGCAGAACCGGTATCTGTACTTTTCTTCCGAAAAGCGACTTTCAACATTATTACCCACTAGTTATAATTATTAAAGCCTCATAATAATTATTAGGGTCAATTATGGAACTATTTTCTAATTTCGCATAATTACTTAATTAAATTCCTTAATTAACGGTGCGGGTTCTTACAAACATGCTATAACAATGTACGAATTTGCAGTAATACAAATAATTTTTGTCATCCATGATTTGAGATATACCCAGAAGCTTTTAATACTGATAAATCATTTCTTGACTTTTAGATCAGTTTTAATAATTGATAAATACTATAAAAAAAACAATTAAGTTTAAATTCAAGAATCTTTAATGAGGTTTTAAACATAAAAAATGATATTAATCATAAATGATTAAATATTTTTAAAAATGTTTATGTTAAATATTTTTTAAAAATTACTTGTACGAAATTCGTTTCTCTTTTTGTACTATATTTTTCGAATTGTTTTATTTTTTTTAAAAAAATTCCGGAATATTTACTTTTTTTTAAAGGATGTTGGTTTTAAGGCTAATTATGATAAATTTATTTAGAAGATGAAAAGCTTCATATACATGTATTATATTTTGGAATTGAAGAGCCACAAATTTCTCTTCTGGTTCATATTCTCAATATGAGCATGCAAAACAGAGCTTTTCAATGCCTAATTAGATTGAATTAGGCTAGGCACTTATACAATAGGCACAAACAAATTGAAAAAAATTAGAAGGATAAATTAATAGTGATAATTATAGAAACAATTCCTAAAAGAAAAATTATTTTGAAACTACTGGTCTAGCATCTAGCACACTTCGAATATCCTTTGAAGAAATATAAGATGGTTTTATGAGGGTCACAGTAGTATCATCCTTATCCAACTCTTCTACTTTGGCCATTGCCTCCAAACTGAAAGATCATCTATATGGAGTTGCATGCATCTGTTTCTCACCCAATGGTTGGTTACACCTTAGGAATCTATATGCTTGTCTTGAATTTTATTACTCACTGCTTCTTACTCATTATATAGTATTTTGTCTAAGGAAAAGCATCTGGTATCTGTTGGGGGATATATTTACCTTTGGGACTGGCGGAGTGGTGAGTTGTTAACAAAGCTTCTAGCAACTTTATCTTGTTCTACTGTCTCAAGTGTTAGCTTCTCATTAGATGCAAAATTTATTGTAACTGCTGGGAAATAGCACTTAAAGGTCTGGGTAGTTGGATCATCTAGAAGCATTCAACTAAATGGAGGGATGAGCAGGAAGGCATGATTAGTGTTGAGATATATAGTCCCACATTGGTTGTATATGCAACTAATGTGGAGTTTATAAAGTCTTGGGCACTCCCACCCTTTGAGCTAGCTTTTGGGGTGGTGTATCCCAAGGTTCTTTACATGGTATCAGAGCCTCGTCGTCCCCCACTTTCTCTTGTCGAGTTTCTTAGCACAGGTAGGCTGGGTCTGTTGCATTGTCCACTCTTCAAGCCCAATGGGCTCTCGTGTCAGGGGGCGTGTTGAGATATATAGTCCCACATTGGTTGTATATGCAACTAATGTGGAGTTTATAAGGTCTTGGGCACTCCCACCCTTTGAGTTATCTTTTTGGGTGGTGTATCCCAAGGTTCTTTACAATTAGCAATACATGAGATGCATGCCAATATTTCTATTCAGAAAGGAAGCTCTTTTACATCTATTTCTTCTTATGTAAACAATATGACGGCACTTTGAATCTGTCATTGTTCCTTTCTCAGATAATGTGACTTGTTTTAGTTAATGGTCCACAGCTCTATTCAATCTTGCTATTGTGTTTTTTGGTAGTTAATCGTCGGCTGCAATGCAACTGTTTGTATTCTGGTGTTAAAATTGCAAGTGATGGAAATTATTTTATTGACTGTATGTGATAACATTTATTTGTTCAACTTATTTCCTTTTATAAGAAAAAACTGTTTAATTTGTTCAGCTCGTCTCATAAGTATACTTTAGACAGATAATTTTAAATTTGATATTAATGCAATAACTAGGGAAGGGAGAAAGATATAATGAGTGAAGAGAGAGAGATGGATTACCAGTGAAACATTTGACCGGTAGATAGGTAATCAAGAGATGAGAGGAAAAAGGATCTGAAGGATTATTTATATTTGGAGCTGTCACATGTTCAATTAGTTTTTCTTTTTATACATCAAGGGTTATAATTCATGTCATAAAGATTCCAAATGAGATCAAATTACCACTTCACTTATATGTGTATAAATTTTCTGCTCCTAGTAAGTTTGGTCACTATTGGAGCTTTATTTGGAGGAAGCATTTGCTTGGCATGATTTTCTACCTTATCAAAGTCCAATCCTCCACCTCAATATTAGTAATAATAACAAAGGGCTTGAGCTTTTAGTATTCTATCTTGCAACCTTTAGCTCCTTTTATCCTTTAAGACATACGAGCAATGTATTAATCTTTTCATCGACTGCAATGATTGCTGAAGTTGTAAATTTGCATGAAATCTAGACTCCTTGTCTTCTTATTTTTTATTGTCCCCCTGAGTTGCAGCCAGATATTGGCTCAGGCACTAAGATGTATAAATATTGGTGGTTTATTATTTTATTTTATTTTTCTTTCATTCATACACTAGCATTGATTTGATTATATATTTTTAAAGAATTTCTTATACTTGACTATTATTCGTCCAGAGTTGATGCTTTGTTTGGTACTGCTTTAACGCTAGAGGTAATGATTTCATATTAGTTTATTTTAATGTTGAACTTCATGTTATTAGTTTAAGTGCCGTATTCTTTTAAGCACCCTAAAAGGGTACAATAAATTGGTTTTTCACAGGATGGAGGAAGTGAAGAAGCTATCCCAACACGCGGAAGATCTTCTTTAGATAGTAATCACCCTTGAATTGGGTTATGTGAATTCAATATTTTTGCTATGATTTTGGGTTCTGTAAAATGATAAGTGCATAATTAGAGACTCGTATGGATTTTAGAGTTTTAAAATGGATTTATTTTATGTTCTTGTTGTGGATAATTGTAAATTTTCTACTCTTTCTCATTTACACAACATTGAATAAACTGTATTTCTTTTATGAATGTGTAAAATTATAGTGAGGCATATTCTACTCTGAATGTTGTTATGCCCTTCATTAGATAAGAGAATATTATGTAAGTTTTTGTTTTGCTAGATATTAGTTCAACTTCATATTATAGTATATCGGTGTTAAAGTGTATTTATATTTTTACTTATGTAAAAAAGTATTAACCAAGTGCAAACATGAATATGAACTATGATTGGTGTGCTATAGTGTTGCTTTTGGATAACTAGTATTTAATAATTATTTTCAAGGAAATGTTAAGAGATCAAACAAATAAATAATAAATTGGCTAACAAATCAATTGATTGGGCCCAATTCCAAAATTATGATATACAAATCTTTCAAATTTGGATTACTAGTATTTAGTGGAGGTTTAAACCTACAAAAAACAAATTATAGCAGTCTATGACCTCCTGAAAATGATAAATGTTGTGGGGGTCTTTGAAAGACGAAAAGTCAAACATATTGTGGAGGTTTGTAAACCTCCAGAAATAATAAAACGTTTGTGGGGGTCTTGAATCTACAGAAAGTGCAACATTTGTGGTGGTCTGGAACCTCCAGAAAATACTCAAACAAATTATTGTGGATGCCAAAACTGGGGGTTGTTGTGGATGCCACAAATATATTTTGTGGGGGTCAAAAATCCTCACAATATGAAAATATGACCCCCACAAAATGCCTGAATTTTTGTAGTTTATACCATGACTTATGTATAAATCAGAATTTAAGTTTGTTGTTAATTTTTTTCTAGACGGAGTCTAAAAATAATGTAAGTGAACGTATTATGTAACTAGGAGCTTATTGTATGGTTAGAGATAAGATTTTTTTTTTTCATGCCTACTTTACATACTCATCTTCTACACTATTAGATCAGAATTTCAAGTAACTTTCATTTTTTCTCCCTCCTCTGGAAATTCTTATCCAATGATTTTAGAGATGAGTAGATATGTAAAAAAATAAACATAATATCTTAACCCGAATAATTATATCTTGGATTAAACATTATGCCTTATATAAACTGATTTGAGTTCAATTTAGCATTTGAAAATTTTTATGTCTTATTGAATAATTGTAGTTTTTATATTGTTACATGGCTCCCTTTATTATATTCCTTATTATTTGTGCAAGTTGTATATTATTTCATATATTTTTTTTCAAATAATCATTTTTATTATTTGCTGTACCTTGCGATAAAATAATGGACTATAAACGGAGGAACAAATTAGAAATTTTTGTTGCGTTGATTTAACCATAAAAAAGTTTTGAATATTTTAAATATATCTTGAAAATAACTAGACCGAATCCATTATTTTTTTAATAAAAAGAAATAGCAAAAGCCCTTAATTCAACACACCCCTTTAATTTCTTTTTCTTTTTATTTCTTTAAATTTTCAATTTTACATGTGAATTATTATTATTATTATTATTAACAAATGCTAACAATTCAAATTTATTAATATTTTGTAACAATTAAGCTAGAAAATGCTAATATTACCAGTGTAGAGAAGAAAAAAATCGAAAGTTGTGTACTGTTTTTTCTTAGTTTAATAATTAAAAATCAATGTGAATCGACATTTTTGTAATCAATCAATAATTTTTTGTTCTGATACTTTCACAATATACAAGTGCTCAACTCGTATAATTTAATTTTGTATTTTTCCATATTTTAAATAAAAACTATTTAAGATATAAATTATACTTAAATAGATAAAAAAAAATTATAAAATAGAATAAGAACGTTACATAACCAGCTGCTCCAGCTGTGTTATTGTCATAACAGAAAAACCATAAAGCTTTCAAGAAACCAAACTCCAACTGTGTTATTGTCAACAATGGCATACGACAACAACGTTGGTCTCTGTACTCATTTATCACTTGATAGGTGTCCTTGTAATACAATGGTGTGTACTCATTTGTCTCTTGGTAAGTGTCATTGCAACACAACCAATGAAGATGACTCTGTTTCTTTAACCAAGAAGAGGAAGATTTCTGAAGAAACTTCTATTGCTGCAAGAAAGAAGGTTTGTGGAGAGAGAAGTTGGGGTTACTCAACCGATTTGATGTTTTGTGATTATCCCTGGAAGATCAAGAAAGTCCTCAATTGCAGTGATCTTGCCAACATGAGCAGGCTCTTGTTCTCTAAAGATTTGGCTGAGAATTTGGTGGTGCCGGTGTTGGATGGTGATGTTGAAAAAGGTGTTCAAGTTGAGATTTGGGATGTGGACACTGCCTCCATTCATTCTTTAGTTTTCAAGAAATGGGTTTCTTCAAGAAGCTATGTTTTTATTGGGAATTGAGTTAAAGATTTTGTATCAAGAAGAGGCTTAAAGAAAGGGGATGAGATAGGCCTTCAGGATCCATACAATAATCGCTTTGATTTTTCTGTTCTTGATGCCATTTACCATTGATAGCAATAATATGATTCCTTTTGTAGAAAGGGTGTACTGATATTTTCTCTTGTTCTTATTGGTTTGTGCAATTTGAATTTTTTAGATTGTAAGAGCAATCTGAATATATGGTTAAAATTTGTTAAATGTTATGATTTGCAAATTTGAATTGCAATTAGAATTGCTCCCATAAGAAAGTTAATCAAATAACAGAATCACCTTCGCAACTCAATTTGCTCATCAAAAGCATGTCCTTTAATTCCATTTAATACTGTTTTTCGCTTTGTATCCACTAATAAATATTGCCAAGTATCATAATTGCATTAGCTCAGCAAATAGTAATAAGGGTCTTTTCTTAAACCACAATACGATGACACATTTGTATCCAATTTTTACACACAAATCGGTGGGTTATATCTAATTTCTAATTTCTCAGCTGCTGCAGAAACGTATGGGGATTGAATGCCACCTATCATTACTTCTTGTTGCAAAATGGATAGGAAACAGACTATCTGATAATCACAGGAAGCTTAGAAACTTCAGTGCCAATCTTATTGCTTCAGTATGCAAAAGGTGTGAACTTTATTTCAATTAAATGATAAGAGTATACTAAGGCAGAGCTCATTTAATTATGTTGCTAACTTAATACTAGCCCTTATGACTTTTCTATATGGGCATTTGGTGCATATTTGTACAATGTGATTAGACTTAGATTGCTTCTATAAAGTATGGTTTCACTGTATAATTCTAAATGCTAATTGCTGGCTGTTGAGGCTGTTAGTTTTGCTATATTCTAATGGAACACTATATATAGATGACTTCATGGTCTAACTGCATTGATTGCATAACATATCCCATAGAAAACTATCCAAGCCCCTGACAATAGTACACTTTAAGTGGAATCCCAACTTACACTTACAACATTTATTTATTTTTGGATACAATGGAACCTAATACAAACAATTCAAACCAATTCTAGTGGCTTTGACATTTAATTTTAAGTTGGCTTTTCCTGCTAATTTAAGAATGCATATCCCTTTTAGTGGTTTAAGAAGCATGAATGTTTTCTTACACCTTTTGTCATTGAACTGATGGGCTATACTAAATATAGTAAAATTAATAGTATACAATAATAAGAAATTTTGAGAATATCTGTATCATTTATATATTTTGAATTCTTATGTTCCTAGTCTCTGGAAATTTACAGATACGGGCATACATATCACAATCTTCAGCCCCGGGTGACAAAGACATTTCTTCATTCTTTCTTGGACCCTACAAAAGCTCTAACTCAACACTATGGTGCCATTAAGGGGATAGCAGCTCTTGGATCAAGACTGGTATCTTCTGACCTTAGTATTTTAATATCAGTAGAGTTTTGCTTTAGATAACTAAAATGGTTCCCAACTTAATTACTCTTTCCATGTGACATTTAATTTTAAGTTCTGATAGTTATAATCTATCTTTTCTTTCCAATTAATGAAGGTAAACGCAAAGTCAGCAAAGTCAGCGCAGACAATCTAATGCAGCATCAACAACCTCCCCTCAAGAAAATTGCAACTGATGGTTCTGGAATTATAGTACCTACAAGGATGAAAAAAAACTCAAATAAAATCTGCTTGCTATTTTTAAACTCAAATCAATACAAAAAATTCAAATTGAACAAACGAAATCAAAGCGATTTTTAAACCATAAATTCTGCTTCAGAATAAGAGAAAATTATCACTACATCTTTTTCTACACATGAATCCTAATACTGTTATCAATCCTAAAAGGCATCAAGAACAGAAAAATTAAAGCGTTTTTTGTATGGATCCCAATGAAGGCCAATCTCATCCCCTTTCTTTAAGCCTCTTCTTGATACAAAATCTTTAACCCAATTTCCAACGAAAACATAGCTTCTTGAAGAAACCCACTTCTTGAAAATTAAAGAATGAAAGGAGGCAGTGTCTACATCCCAAATCTCAACTTGAACACCTCTTTCAACGTCTCCATCCAACACCGGCACCACCAAATTCTCAGCAAAATCTTTAGGGAGCAAGAGTCTGCTCATGTTGCCAAGATCACTGCCATTGAGGACTTTCTTGATCTTCCAAGGGTCATCATAAAGCATCAAATCCAAAGAGTAACCCCAACTTCTCTCTACACACACCTTCTTTCTTGCAGCAGCAACATGAGTTTCTTCATAAATCTTTCTCTTCTTGGATAAAGAAACAGAGACATCATCAGCGTCGTATGCCATTGCTGAGAGGTTTTTGTTTTGGTGAATTGGGTTTTGGTTTCTTGAAAGCTACAAATGTTTTTCTGTTTTTCTGTTACCGGTCAATATATATAGAAGCTGCCACTTCACTTTAAATGTTTATTTTGCTTTATAATTTTAACATTTTTTTTATTTTATTTTATTTTTTATGTATATAGATATAATTTTTATTTTAGATAATTCTAATTCAAAATATAGGAAAAATAAAAAATTAATTATAGGACTTGAGCATTTGTAATTTTGTGAAGATATCAAAACATAAAAAAATATTGACTGATTATAAAAATATTAATTTACGTTGATATTTAATTATTAAACTATGAAAAATTGTAAGCAACTTTCACATTTTTTTCCCTAAACAGTTATTATGCCGCCTCATTTAAAAATTTATTCTGGTTATATATTAAAAAATTTAAATTTTTAACATTAGCTAATAATAATAATAATATTGGAAATGGAAGAATACTTACAATTCACAAGTAAAATTGATTTTTTTTTTTGAAAATTTAAAGAATTAAAAGGAATTTAAAAAAAATTAAAGACAGGTGTTGAAAATAAGTAATGGTGTCCTAAGATTAAACGCCTATTATTTTTAGTTGCATTGTTTTGACAAAAAATTCTCCTATAATCGTTAATAAACATAGTCAATAACACGTACACAAATAAAAAATAAAAAATGTGTGTGCTGGCATAAAAAAACACAAGTTTAAGATAATTCACGTGATAAATCGGATCAACAATTACTAAAATCATTCAATTAAAGAGTACTTTTGTTCTTTTCATGTAATTTCAAATGATATATTCAATCAACATTTATAAAATCATTCAAATAATAATGTTATGCTTTAAATACTTTTAGATATATAAACAGTTAACAAAAACCATTATATTCTTTTATACTATCTCTCAATGCTAGATGTTTTATAAAAACATAAGCTGAATTTATAAAAAAATAGGCTCAGCTTATTTTTATTTATGTTATCTTTTCTCTTAAATAAATAAATATTTAAATAATAGAAAGAATAATAATAGAATTTGAAAGAAAAGCTGGAATTTCGTAATAATCCATGCTATTTATTAGTAAGTTGAGTGCACTAAATTTATTCAAGTACTTCTCAGTATTGTTACTCTGAAAGGAATCATACAAATATAGTCAAAAGATATTACACTCTATGCTAAATAAATAATCTAAGACAAAAAAAGCCAATAGCTTTGACAGATTTTCCAAGAGTGACTAAATCCAGGTTTCTATTCTAACCTGTGAAAATTACTTTCTCAAATAACACAAGACACATCAAAAAGTTACATGCACTCCATAATGCAAAACATATACCAGTAGTGTAACTCTTGTTACAAAAATATACATGCTTCAGCTTTTGGAATAAATGACAACACACTTTAGCCAAATAATTCAAACACTGATTATTAAAAAGTAGTTTCACTCGTTGTATTCAAAAATCAAGCTTCTCCAGGTCGAGCCTAATTTGTCACCTCTAACTATTAGCATGTATAGGTTTTTATGTCACCTCTAACTATTCAACATAAATTCAAAATTTAAAAGAGTCGAGTTATTATTAATTTGGAAATTCCTTAGTATATATATATATATATATATATATATATAGATTTTATATTAAATTTAAATTTATTATATATATATATATTTGTACTTCAGAAACATTAAATGTTGAATAAATGCTAAACATTAAAATTAAATTTATTATTCTATATAGGTGAAATTTTAATTTTATTATAAAAACGTGTTGGCTTCTGTAAATAATATATGATTGTTTTTAATTGAATGAATAAATTAAGCCCAAATAACATAATAATAAAAATTATTAAACCTAACCATAATAATATATTTTCCAATAAATATTGTAAATATACTTAACAATTTCCATGTAGAAAGTAATGAGTTATTAATACAACTGTCTACCACTAAAAAATGTTGAACTATTTTCCCACCTATATCAATTTAAAATTCAAATTTCAAAAAAGTAGTGGGATATAAATAAAAATATTTGCCACCAATTAATGCAAAACTCTTTTTCCACATATATCAAGTTTGAATTTTGAAATTTAAAAAAATAATGAGGTTTTAAACATAAAAAATGATATTAATCATAAAAAAATGATTAAATATTTTTAAAAATGTTTATGTTAAATATTTTTTTAAAACAAAATCACTTGTACGAAATTCTGTTCTCTTTTTGTATTATATTTTTCGAATTGTTTTATTTAAAAAAAAAACATTTCGGAATATTCAATTTTTTTAAAGGATGTTGGTTTAAAGGCTAATTATGATAAATTTAACCAGAAGATGAAAACCTTCATATGCATGTATTATATTTTGGAATTGAAGAGCCACAAATTTCTCTTCTGGTTCATATTCTCAATATGAGCATGCAAAACAGAGCTTTCCAATGACTAATTACATTGAATTAGGCTTGACACTTATACAATTGGCACAAACAAAATGAAAAAAATTAGAAGGATAAATTAATAGTGATTATTAAAGAAAAAAATTCCTAAAAAAAAAATTATTTTGTAACTATGTTGTTGGGTTGCACTGTTCTAGCATCTAGCACACTTCGAATATCCTTTGAAGAAATATAAGATGGTTTTATGAGGATCACAATAGTATCATCCTTATCCAACTCATCACTCTCATCATCACTGTAAACAAATCTATCAAGAACAGACATAAATTAAAGAACAGCAACAACAATGCGAAACAAATTATGTATAGACAGAAAGAATAGAAGGGAAAACTCATATTGCTCTTGCAGACATTAAAGATAGAAAATAGAAGGACTTTAAGATAAAGGAAAAAAAATTAGCGTGTTGAATTTTGAGATTGTGTCCAAAGAGCACAGATAACACAAGGAGGAAAAAAGACAGAACTTGCCAAAAGGCTGGGATGATCCACGCATCATGCCATTGCTCGTTGTATACTTTTGTTTCTTTGTTGCAACTTTTGGATCTTTCCAAAGAAGGCTAAAGACAAATATTTCGTCATTTAAAAGTTAAGACATTTTATTATATCATCTCATTCACCATATAGGTGTGAACACAAAGCTAAAATTGAAGGAAAATGCGACACGTCATCAAAGTTTTCAACAAACGGTTTTACTTTCTAATATATATATAATATAAGATTGGAGATTTTTTAGTGTAGGTCAAAAAAAAACCTCCACTAAATGATTTAGTTTTTGGCAGGTTTTAAACATCCACAATTTGACAAAATGTTTTGTTATTTTAAATTGTTTGAAAATATATAATTTTTTTTATCATTTGTATTCACTTTCAATATATTATCAAACACAACAAACAGATTTAAAAAATTTATATTTTCTATTTTTTTTATAATTTATTTTTTTAAAAGAGATTTCTCTCTTAACAGAGAGCTTCATTCTCCTATCCTTCGAAACCCAGAGTCATTGGATCGATGATTATGGCAACTCACTCAGCTTCAATTTCTCATTATATTTACTACTTGGCTTTTGAATTTTACATCTCTTCCTTTTTTATGTTTTTGTGAATTTTTTTTCACTTTCTTGGAGAATAGCTTGCCCTCTCATTCATATTCCTTTTCTTTTTCTAAATAATGAATAAGTCCTCACTCTTTCTCTCTCTAATATCCAATGAGAACATGAAACGAAGTTTCACGAAGCTGAAGATGATCTTCAAGATTGCTTGATGAAACGAAGTTTCACGAAGCTGAAGATGATCTTCAAGATTGCTTGATTAGGGATCCCTTCGTTCTCGAGAAAATCGAGCTAGAAACGGTGAGCCAAGTAAAAATTTGCTGTTAATTTGTGTAATGACCAGTATTGAGTCGCGTGTGTGTGTGTTTCCAAATCAATGCGTAATCTCTCTTTTAGGTGTTGCTTATGTTTGAATTTGTTCGAACAATTATTTTACTTTTATGTGTGGGAATTTTTTTAGGACTAAATAACCAAGGGCATCTTGATTTTCGGGATAAATAACTCTTACGAAAAAAAAATTAATTTAATGCTTTTTAATAAATTAATTACGTATTTATTACAGTTTTGGAAATAATTACACATTTATTGCATGCACAATTTACAATATAAAGTAATAATTTGGGTGTCACTCAAGAGGCAATCACGCCTAATTTAGGCGTCACTCATCGTCGACACGTGTCATTTATTTTTTCCAGAAAAATAATAATTTAATCATAAAACTTCTGATGGCCATAACTTTTAACTCGGGTATCCAAATTAGGTAATTCTTTTTTTGATTCCACATAAATTTTCGAGATCTACGAAATGACATCTCATTTGATATATTTTATTTCTCACAAACATAATTTAAATTCAAATCAGGTAATCCTTCTTCCTTAGAGATTCAGAATATTTATTTAATTATTTCCTTTATTAATACAGATTTTTCAAATTGATTTTGAGTTTAAATCAAAAATCAAATCTTTATTTTGTTTTCCTTATTAATAATAATTGTTATTTTTTAATTTAAATCACACATTAAATCTTGATATTTTTTATATTAAATCACAAACCCAGAACTCAGAGGCAAAATTGCAACAGATGGTTCTGGAATTATAGTACCTATAAGGATGAAAAAAACTCAAATAAATTCTGCTTGCTATTGGTGATATCAATACAAAAAATTCAAATTGAACAAACGAAATCACAGCGATCTTTAAACCATAAATTCTGCTTGCTATTTTCTGCTTCAGAATAAGAGAAAATTATCACTACATCTTTTTCTACACATGAATCCTAATACTGTTATCAATCCTAAAAGGCATCAAGAACAGAAAAATTAAAGAGATTTTTGTATACATCCCAATGAAGGCCAATCTCATCCCCTTTCTTTAAGCCTCTTCTTGATACAAAATCTTTAACCCAATTTCCAATGAAAACATAGCTTCTTGAAGAAACCCATTTTTTGAAAATTAAAGAATGAATGGAAGCAGTGTCTACATCCCAAATCTCAACTTGAACACCTCTTTCAACGTCTCCATCCAACACCGGCACCACTAAATTCTCAGCAAAATCTTTAGGGAGCAAGAGCCTGCTCATGTTGGCAATATCACTGTCGTTGAGGACTTTCTTGATCTTCCAAGGGTCATCATAAAGCATCAAATCCAAAGAGTAACCCCAACTTCTCTCTACACACACCTTCTTTCTTGCAGCAGCGACATGAGTTTCTTCAGAATTCTTCCTCTTCTTGGATAAAGAAACAAAGACATCATCAGCTTCGTATGCCATTGCTGAGAGGTTTTGGTTTTGGTGAATTGGGTTTTGGTTTCTTGAAAGCTACGAATGTTTTTCTGTTTTTCTGTTACTGGTCAATATATATATATAGAAGCTGCAACTTCACTTTAATGTTTATTCTGCTTTATAATTTTAACATTTTTTTATTTTATTTTATTTTCTATCTATATAGATATAATTTTTATTTTAGATAATTCTTATTTAAAATATAAGAAAAATAAAAAGTTAAATTATAGGACTCGAGCATTTGTAGTTTTGTGAAGATATCAAAAGATAAAAAAATATTGACTGATTATAAAAATATTAATTTACGTTGATATTTAATTATTAAACTCAGAAAAATTGTAAGCAACTTTCATTTTTTTCCCTAAAACGTTATTATGCCGCCTCATTTGAATATTTATTCTGGTTACATATAAATAAATTTAAATTGTTAACATTAGCTAATAATAATAATAATATTGGAAATGGAAGAATACTTACAATTCACAAGTAAATTGAATTTTTTTTTAAAAAAATTTAAAGGATTAAAAGGAATTTAAAAAAAAATTAAAGACAGGTGTTGAAAATAAGTCATGGTGTCCTAAGATTAAACACTTATTATTTTTAGTTGCGTTGTTTTGACAAAAAATTCTCCTACAATCGTTCATAAACATAATCAATAACACGTACACACAAAAAAAAAATTGTGTGTGCTGGCATAAAAAATCACAAGTTTAAGATAATTCAGGTGATAAATCGGATCAACAATTACTAAAATCATTCAATTAAAGAGTACTTTTGTTCTTTTCATGTAATTTCATATGATATATTCAATCAACATTTATAAAATCATTCAAATAATAATGTTATGCTTTAAATACTTGTAGATATATAAACAGTTAACAAAAACCATTATATTCTTTTATATTGTCTCTCAATGCTAGATGTTTTATAAAAACATAAGCTGAATTTATAAAAACATAAGCTCAGCTTATTTTTATTTATGTATCTTTTCTCTTAAATAAATATAAATTTAAATAATAGAAAGAATAATAATAGAATTTGAAAGAAAAGCTGGAATTTCGTAATAATCCATGTTATTTAGTCTCAAGTTGAGTGCACTAAATTTATTCAAGTACTTCTCAGTATTGTTACTCTGAATGGAATCATACAAATATAGTGAAAATATATTACACTCTATGCTAAATAAATAATCTAAGACAAAAAAGCCAATAGCTTTGACAGATTTTCCATAAGTGACTAAATCCAGGTTTCTATTCTAACCTGTGAAAATTACTTTCTCAAATAACACAAGACACATCAAAAAGTTACATGCACTCCATAATGCAAAACATATACCAGTAGTGTAACTCTTGTTACAAAAATATACATGCTTCAGCTTTTGGAATAAATGACAACACACTTTAGCCAAATAATTCAAACACTGATTATTAAAAAGTAGTATCACTCGTTGTATTCAAAAATCAAGCTTCTCCAGGTCGAGCCTAATTTGTCACCTCTAACTATTAGCATGTATAGGTTTTTATGTCACCTCTAACTATTCAACATAAATTCAAAATTTAAAAGAGTCGAGTTATTATTAATTTGGAAATTCCTTAGTGTGTGTATATATATATATATATATATATATATATATATATATATATATAGATTTTATATTAAATTTAAAATTTATATATATATATATATATATATATTTGTACTTCAGAAACATTAAATGTTGAATAAATGCTAAACATTAAAATTAAATTTATTATTCTATATAGGTGAAATTTTAATTTTATTATAAAAACGTGTTGGCTTCTGTAAATAATATATGATTGTTTTTAATTGAATGAATAAATTAAGCCCAAATAACATAATAATAAAAATTATTAAACCTAACCATAATAATATATTTTCCAATAAATATTGTAAATATACTTAACAATTTCCATGTAGAAAGTAATGAGTTATTAATACAACTGTCTACCACTAAAAAATGTTGAACTATTTTCCCACCTATATCAATTTAAAATTCAAATTTCAAAAAAGTAGTGGGATATAAATAAAAATATTTGCCACCAATTAATGCAAAACTCTTTTTCCACATATATCAAGTTTGAATTTTGAAATTTAAAAAAATAATGAGGTTTTAAACATAAAAAATGATATTAATCATAAAAAAATGATTAAATATTTTTAAAAATGTTTATGTTAAATATTTTTTTTAAAAAAAATCACTTGTACGAAATTCTGTTTTCTTTTTGTATTATATTTTTCGAATTGTTTTATTTAAAAAAAAAACATTTCGGAATATTCAATTTTTTTAAAGGATGTTGGTTTAAAGGCTAATTATGATAAATTTAACCAGAAGATGAAAACCTTCATATGCATGTATTATATTTTGGAATTGAAGAGCCACAAATTTCTCTTCTGGTTCATATTCTCAATATGAGCATGCAAAACAGAGCTTTCCAATGACTAATTACATTGAATTAGGCTTGACACTTATACAATTGGCACAAACAAAATGAAAAAAATTAGAAGGATAAATTAATAGTGATTATTAAAGAAAAAAATTCCTAAAAAAAAAAATCATTTTGTAACTACGTTGTTGGGTTGCACTGTTCTAGCATCTAGCACACTTCGAATATCCTTTGAAGAAATATAAGATGGTTTTATGAGGATCACAATAGTATCATCCTTATCCAACTCATCACTCTCATCATCACTGTAAACAAATCTATCAAGAACAGACATAAATTAAAGAACAGCAACAACAATGCGAAACAAATTATGTATAGACAGAAAGAATAGAAGGAAAAACTCATATTGCTCTTGCAGACATTAAAGATAGAAAATAGAAGGACTTTAAGATAAAGGAAAAAAATTTAGCGTGTTGAATTTTGAGATTGTGTCCAAAGAGCACAGATAACACAAGGAGGAAAAAAGACAGAACTTGCCAAAAGGCTGGGATGATCCACGCATCATGCCATTGCTCGTTGTATACTTTTGTTTCTTTGTTGCAACTTTTGGATCTTTCCAAAGAAGGCTAAAGACAAATATTTCGTCATTTAAAAGTTAAGACATTTTATTATATCATCTCATTCACCATATAGGTGTGAACACAAAGCTAAAATTGAAGGAAAATGCGACACGTCATCAAAGTTTTCAACAAACGGTTTTACTTTCTAATATATATATAATATAAGATTGGAGATTTTTTAGTGTAGGTCAAAAAAAAACCTCCACTAAATGATTTAGTTTTTGGCAGGTTTTAAACATCCACAATTTGACAAAATGTTTTGTTATTTTAAATTGTTTGAAAATATATAATTTTTTTTATCATTTGTATTCACTTTCAATATATTATCAAACACAACAAACAGATTTAAAAAATTTATATTTTCTATTTTTTTTATAATTTATTTTTTTAAAAGAGATTTCTCTCTTAACAGAGAGCTTCATTCTCCTATCCTTCGAAACCCAGAGTCATTGGATCGATGATTTATGGCAACTCACTCAGCTTCAATTTCTCATTATATTTACTACTTGGCTTTTGAATTTTACATCTCTTCCTTTTTTATGTTTTTGTGAATTTTTTTTCACTTTCTTGGAGAATAGCTTGCCCTCTCATTCTTATTCCTTTTCTTTTTCTAAATAATGAATAAGTCCTCACTCTTTCTCTCTCTAATATCCAATGAGAACATGAAACGAAGTTTCACGAAGCTGAAGATGATCTTCAAGATTGCTTGATTAGGGATCCCTTCGTTCTCGAGAAAATCGAGCTAGAAACGGTGAGCCAAGTAAAAATTTGCTGTTAATTTGTGTAATGACCAGTATTGAGTCGCGTGTGTGTGTGTTTCCAAATCAATGCGTAATCTCTCTTTTAGGTGTTGCTTATGTTTGAATTTGTTCGAACAATTATTTTACTTTTATGTGTGGGAATTTTTTTAGGACTAAATAACCTAAGGGCATCTTGATTTTCGGGATAACAAACTCTTACGAAAAAAAATTAATTTAATGCTTTTTAATAAATTAATTACGTATTTATTACAGTTTTGGAAATAATTACACATTTATTGCATGCACAATTTACAATATAAAGTAATAATTTGGGTGTCACTCAAGAGGCAATCACGCCTAATTTAGGCGTCACTCATCGTCGACACGTGTCATTTATTTTTTTCCAGAAAAATAATAATTTAATCATAAAACTTCTGATGGCCATAACTTTTAACTCGGGTATCCAAATTAGGTAATTCTTTTTTTGATTCCACATAAATTTTCGAGATCTACGAAATGACATCTCATTTGTTATATTTTATTTCTCACAAACATAATTTAAATTCAAATCAGGTAATCCTTCTTCCTTAGAGATTCAGAATATTTATTTAATTATTTCCTTTATTAATACAGATTTTTCAAATTGATTTTGAGTTTAAATCAAAAATCAAATCTTTATTTTGTTTTCCTTATTAATAATAATTGTTATTTTTTAATTTAAATCACACATTAAATCTTGATATTTTTTATATTAAATCACAAACCCAGAACTCAGAGGCAAAATTGCAACAGATGGTTCTGGAATTATAGTACCTATAAGGATGAAAAAAAACTCAAATAAATTCTGCTTGCTATTGGTGATATCAATACAAAAAATTCAAATTGAACAAACGAAATCACAGCGATCTTTAAACCATAAATTCTGCTTGCTATTTTCTGCTTCAGAATAAGAGAAAATTATCACTACATCTTTTTCTACACATGAATCCTAATACTGTTATCAATCCTAAAAGGCATCAAGAACAGAAAAATTAAATAGATTTTTGTATGCATCCCAATGAAGGCCAATCTCATCCCCTTTCTTTAAGCCTCTTCTTGATACAAAATCTTTAACCCAATTTCCAATGAAAACATAGCTTCTTGAAGAAACCCATTTTTTGAAAATTAAAGAATGAATGGAAGCAGTGTCTACATCCCAAATCTCAACTTGAACACCTCTTTCAACGTCTCCATCCAACACCGGCACCACTAAATTCTCAGCAAAATCTTTAGGGAGCAAGAGCCTGCTCATGTTGGCAATATCACTGCCGTTGAGGACTTTCTTGATCTTCCAAGGGTCATCATAAAGCATCAAATCCAAAGAGTAACCCCAACTTCTCTCTACACATACCTTCTTTCTTGCAGCAACATGAGTTTATTCAGAATTCTTCCTCTTCTTGGACAAAGAAACAGAGACAACATCAGCGTCGTATGCCATTGCTGACAGGTTTTGGTGAATTGGGTTTAGTGAATTGGGTTTTGGTTTCTTGAAAGCAACGAATGTTTTTCTGTTTTTCTGTTACTGGTCAATATATATATATAGAAGCTGCCACTTCACTTTAATGTTTATTCTGCTTTATAATTTTAACATTTTTTTATTTTATTTTATTTTCTATCTATATAGATATAATTTTTATTTTAGATAATTCTTATTTAAAATATAAGAAAAATAAAAAGTTAAATTATAGGACTCGAGCATTTGTAGTTTTGTGAAGATATCAAAACATAAAAAAATATTGACTGATTATAAAAATATTAATTTACGTTGATATTTAATTATTAAACTCAGAAAAATTGTAAGCAACTTTCATTTTTTTTCCCTAAACAGTTATTATGCCGCCTCATTTGAATATTTATTCTGGTTACATATAAATAAATTTAAATTGTTAACATTAGCTAATAATAATAATAATATTGGAGATGGAAGAATACTTACAATTCACAAGTAAATTGAATTTTTTTAAAAAAAAATTTAAAGGATTAAAAGGAATTTAAAAAAAAATTAAAGACAGGTGTTGAAAATAAGTCATGGTGTCCTAAGATTAAACACTTATTATTTTTAGTTGCGTTGTTTTGACAAAAAATTCTCCTACAATCGTTCATAAACATAATCAATAACACGTACACACACAAAAAAAAATTGTGTGTGCTGGCATAAAAAATCACAAGTTTAAGATAATTCACGTGATAAATCGGATCAACAATTACTAAAATCATTCAATTAAAGAGTACTTTTGTTCTTTTCATGTAATTTCATATGATATATTCAATCAACATTTATAAAATCATTCAAATAATAATGTTATGCTTTAAATACTTGTAGATATATAAACAGTTAACAAAAACCATTATATTCTTTTATATTGTCTCTCAATGCTAGATGTTTTATAAAAACATAAGCTGAATTTATAAAAACATAAGCTCAGCTTATTTTTATTTATGTTATCTTTTCTCTTAAATAAATATAAATTTAAATAATAGAAAGAATAATAATAGAATTTGAAAGAAAAGCTGGAATTTCGTAATAATCCATGTTATTTAGTCTCAAGTTGAGTGCACTAAATTTATTCAAGTACTTCTCAGTATTGTTACTCTGAATGGAATCATACAAATATAGTGAAAATATATTACACTCTATGCTAAATAAATAATCTAAGACAAAAAAGCCAATAGCTTTGACAGATTTTCCATAAGTGACTATGTCCAGATTTCTATTCTATCCTGTGAAAATTTCTTTCTCAAATAACACAAGACACATCAAAATGTTACATGCACTCCATAATGCAAAACATATACCAGTAGTGTAACTCTTGTTACAAAAATATACATGCTTCAGCTTTTGGAATAAATGACAACACACTTTAGCCAAATAATTCAAACACTGATTATTAAAATGTAGTATCACTCGTTGTATTCAAAAATCAAGCTTCCCTTATTATAGACACTGGGTTACATTGCTCAGTTACATTTGGCCATTAAAATAATAATGCTAAGATATAATTGTTATAATAACCCTAATTATATGACTTTTAAATTAGAGGGTTATAATGAGGACCTTATAGTCATAAATGGAATGAGCATAAAATTATAAGAATTTTGATACCCATATTGAGGTATTATGCACAGATGAATTTTTATCTGTTAAATTTGACTGCTGACGTAATAACAGTTAGTAGAATAGCTCCAAGTTAGCAAATTATAGTTAGAGAGCTAATCTAATGATATAAACATCATGAATGAGGTTAGGATATGATTTGGTGAAGATTGATACCCATATTGGGGTATTTTTGAAAAGTCACTTCTGCCGGGTATTTTGTACTGCTGTAGCAGCATCCGGTAGAATCCCGGAACAGGAAAAAGATAAGAAAATAGAAATAAAGACCAATATATGCCTAACAAGTCATAATTAGACCAAAAATGTTAAAGTTAAGAAGATTATGAAATTCGGGTACAGTTAAGAACACCGGTAAAGACTACAGTGAAATTAAACAACTGTTAGTGGATCTGTGATCTACTAATCAAATTTTTAAGTTATGAACATGATAATTAGACAAAATTAATGTTAAGTACTTAAAGTTAGAGTCTTGAGAGTTTTCGGGTAAAAATTTGACGACGGATCAGTTAAAAATTACACTTGGTCTCACTAAAGGACGAATATCACTTAAGTGACATGGCACCCCTCATTAGGGCACCCTCCTCTCCTTCCCTTCCATTTCTGATCAGCAGCCCCTTCACCTCCTTCTCTCTCTAAGTTTCAAATTTTGAAAACTCTCTCACTTCTCTCTAAGATTTCTTCACCTAAATCTCTCTAAACCACCAAACTTCCTTCACAAAGATTGTTCCCCTCACTCTCCTCTTCACAACCATACCATTTTCATGGTGTGAATCAAAAATTTCGTGTCCCTTATCATCCCAAACAGCCATGGTTTTGTGGAGAGCAAAGGCTATGGAGTTGTGTTCTTGAGCTCTCTTGAAGAATCACACTTGCTTGCTTGTTTCCTTTGATTTTTGGGTAAGTGTTCTTAAATTTTTTTCATGAAAAATATCATCTTTTCTTCTTACGTTCTTGAGCCTAACCCATGAGCATGTTCATGAAGGTGTGTGCTTGCCTAAAGGTGTGTTCTTGGTGGAAAAAAGTGGAGACTTGAGCTAAAGGAGAAACCTTGAAGATGTAAGCTCCCACTTGGGAAATATGAACCAAAAAGCCTCCCTTTTTCTTGTTGAGTGCCTTGGTTTTGATATGTTCATGAGGAGAATGTTGTTTAAAATTTCGTAATGTCATGGTTTGATGATGATTCTTAAGTGTGTGTGTGTTTGGAACCATGGAATGATGGATTGGATGACTAAAGGTGCCACCTTTGGACCTTTGAGTGATGTTCATGTAAAAAGATGACTATGAACTCAAAAATGGACCATGAACATTTCAGCCATATCATGTAAGGATAGGGTTTGATGACAAAAAAATGTGATTAAGTTGTTAAGTGTGGAAAAATGATTAGAAAGATTAACTAGGTGGGTTAACTCTAAGTAAAACTCACTAATCATGATTAATAATGGCTAAAAATCCTAATTAATATAGCTAATCAAATCTGCCCCATAAAGTACATAAGGGTTTAGTTGTGTTAAAATTAAGGAGATGATGAATTAGGTGATTAATTAAGGGTAGAGATTAATTAACAAAAGTAATCAAGGATTTAACTCTAAAATTGGACTAAAGTAAGGTTTAGGTACACTAATTAAATAATTAGTAAAATTTAAGTATCATGACATAATGGGACTAAGGATATTTCATAATGTGACTTAATAATAGAAAAATCCAAGAATTAATGTGAATTAGGATTTATAATCAAAAGTAATTAAGGTTTGTTAAGTATACACATTTAAGGCTAAGTAACCAGGTTTTAGGCAAAATTGGGGAGAGCATATCTTCCTCCACAGAGGTCATATAGGGATGTGCCTTATATCAAATTGAAGATTGAGATGTTATCTACGTGGTGTCAAAATTTGGTATCAATTGAAGATATATTCCATTCTGTATGTTCGTTTGAGTGAGGACTGCTCAGGGAGGCATGTGCAGGGGCGCTGTACATGGCTGACACTTCCATGAATTTTTCTCCCTCAATTATTACTCAAATTAGGCTCATAATATGTCTAATTAAAGATAAAGATGTCTAGTTGTCTACATAAAACTTTTAGAGCAATTGATTTAGTAGAATTTCCATAATCGCAGAAATGGTAAAGGATGTTTAGGGCCCTGTTCGGAGTTGGCAAACAGCTTTGTTTGTCCAACTTCAAATGGTGATAACCGGAGCTAGGAAACTTCAAATGAGGCATATGATACCTTTTTAGAAATTTAATTGAGTCTAGATTAACATATTAAAAGATGAGAATTTTATAACAAGTGAGTCACGCCCAGTAACTAGAAAACAGAAGCATGTACAGTTATGGAAAAACCGTAAAAGTGATATTTAAGCTAAGTGGGCTTAGGGGAACCCTTAGTAACTTATAATAATCATAAATATGACTTGGATGAGTTGAAAATAATCTAAGTGAGCCTTGCATGTGATTCTAAGCTATGTAAGTAATTGAAGATTAAAGTGGCTTGTAATAATGCACTAAAATATGTAATAAGTAATAATTGGTCTAGGCTTGTAATGGGCATATTATTGGCATATGAGTATGAAAATGGAATCATTAAATGATTAAGTCGTGGATATGACTTGATTAATTAATATGTAATTAATGATGTGAATGGTTCCTACTCTAGGTGTGCCTAGAGAACCGTGCACTTGAGGATTTTGTTGGAGCATACGTATTATATTGGAGTGTGGGCTTGTGCTAAGCTCCCTAAGGTAAGCTCCTAGTTCTAGTTGACTCCTCTCTCTTGTGGCCCCACCATGATGGTGGGCATTATGGTTATATTGTATGAAAGTATATGGTATGATGTATATGTGCATTCATTCACATTCATATAGATGTTATATGATCTTGATGTTATGATGATGCACTGATGATATATGTTATGAGGATCCTGGCCAGTGATCATGGTATGTAGGCTGCCTATGACTTGACTCTGGGAGCTATTTCATACTGAGGTTGTGTTGACTGTCTATGGCTTGACCCTGGAAGTCACACATGTGTAACCGTCTATGGCTTTGACCCTGGGGTTACACAAGGATGATATGATGATGCTATGTTTATGCTGTATGTCTGTATTATATGCTTTATATCTGACTTGTTATGCAGGAAGTGGGCTCAGGGGTTAGAGGATCCTCTATGAACCTTGAGCTTACTGAGATGTTGTTATCTTACCCCGTTTGGGGACATCATTTCAGGTACCCAGAGTAGTGGTGATGCTTCTAGGGGCAAGGCCCCCGCATTGGAGTAGTTGATGATGCAGCTGATGATTTTATATTATGTTTAGATTTGATGTTGGCATGTAGACTTGTTAACATGCTTAATTATTTTATGGAGATTATTGTATGTATTTATTTAGGCTCATGATAGTATTCTTAGAGCCATGGATTATTTACTGATACTTTTATACTTCGAATTAATATAGACTTGATGCATGTATTCAGTTAATTTGGGCATGGAGCCTTATTAGTTGTATTGACCCATTAAGGGGATTGCAGTCCGTGTGGGACTTGCAAGCTATCTGTTTAAATTGTTGTATTAATTAGGTTCTGTATGTGTAGAATCATGTTTCTAGTTATCCGAAATACAGCCGTTATGCTGTCCGTGAGACTCCGTCAGGAATGACACTTGATGTCATATCTTGATGGTCAATGGCCACTAATACTGGCTCATGGGATTAATTAGTAGATGTATATTTAGATTTACGCTTTCGCAGTATCTGACGTGAACGTTTTTAGAAATGTTTTTATGAAATGTTTTGGAAAAAGTTTACTCGTATTTTTATAAGATGCTTTATTCCTTTTCAAATAAAGTCTTCCGCTGTGAATGTTAAATATCATGTATGTTAACAACCGGAGTACTACGGGGTGTTACATTTATGGTATCAGAGCAATTTCACCGGGACGTTCACTGATGTATTGCTTAAGTGTTAGAACTGTTTATTGAGTGTCTCTTGAGTGTCATGATATTGCATATGCTATCACTTGATTGAGCGTAGCTAACTCATACCTCGTGCAGTTTTGTGTAGTGACATGGCACCTCGAGGGACCCAGGCGAATAGTTCAAATCCCTCCTCCTGATCCTATTGTTGCAGCTATAGCAACATTGCAGCAGACCCTGAATGAAACCAGGGAAGCTGATTTGAAAAGAATCGAAGAGGCCAGAGATCGCGATAGAGAGCAGCTAAGAAAGGCCAGTGAAGACCTTATGGCGCAGAATAGGCTGGCCAATGCTGAGATGATCCGACTACTGTTGACAGAGGTACGAGGAGGACCTCCACCACCTTCACCACTTCCTCCACCGCCAGTTACACCACATGTGCAGCAGCAGGTTGCACGTGCTGCTGGTCCCGTACAGATTCTTGAGCCTGTTGTGCTGGGACATGAAGGGTCAGGAGAGGCCCATCAGGAGGCGGAGGCATCTGTCCATGAAGGACTAGTGAGGCAGCCAATTATTGAGGTTGATAGATCAACTATACCACCCAGGTTTGACCGGGATACTAGAGAGCGTATGCTGAATGCTTTCAGGAAGCATTCCCCACCTCACTACAAAGGTGGAAGAGATCCCATTGCAGCATTGGAGTGGCTCCAAGAGATGGAGCGTATTTTTCAGGTTATGGAATGCGATGCCAACATGAAGCTCCTATATGCGGTGTACATGTTACAGGGGGATGCTGCTGACTGGTGGAGTAATGTTAGAAACCCACTTGAGTGCCAAGGTTATGCTATTACTTGGCCATTATTTGAGAGGCATTTTCTGCAAAAGTACTTCCCTGAAGAAGCCAGGGAAAGGAAGAAGAGTGAGTTTGAAGACCTCCGGCAGGGAGGCATGACTGTGGATGAATATCTCAGCAAGTTCAACCGCTTGGCAAAATATTCTTGTTATGGTAGAACTCCCCTCACTCCAGAAGACAAGGCCTTTCGATTCAGGAAGGGTCTGAATGATATGATAGCAGACAAACTGGCGGGTCATTGCACCAGAAATTTTGTGGAGTTGATCAAGCAGTGCCAGAATATTCAGGAGCACTATCGTACCAGGGGAAAGGAAGCAGCAGGAAAGAGCTTCAGTGGGAGGACTACGCCCTGGAAGAGTAAGGGCAAGGGTTTGCAAGCACAGCAGAACACCAAGTTTAAGAAGACTCCCTTTGTGAAGAATGGAAGCGGAATGTTTAGTGCAGGGAAGATTCCCACTTGTGCCAAGTGTGGGAAGATGCATACAGGTGTTTGTCGACTGGGGCAGAATGTTTGCTTCAGTTGTGGTCAGGCAGGTCATTATTCCAGAGAGTGCCCCAAGAAGACGGGGCAAGTTGCAGCCATTCAGGCGATCCCTATTCAGTCCGTGCCTACTCAGAGAGCCATAGAGGAGCCTATGGCGCCCACTAGTGCCAGGGTATATGCAGTGACACAGCAGGAGGCAGAGAGGTCTCCAAACCTTATCAGAGGTACTATTCTTATCAGAGGATATGCTTTTGATGCCATGTTTGATTCTGGAGCTACCCACTCCTTCATATCGGAATTTGTTGCTAATGGGGTACATTTACCCATTTGTGAGTTCACGCCTCCCATGGTAGTGAAGACTGCCACCGGAGACATTGTTTCTACTTCCTTGAAGTGCAAAGAAGTCAGATTCATATATGAGCAAGAAGAGTATATGGTGGATTTGATAGTGCTTGAGGGCATGAATCTACACATTATCTTAGGTATGGATTGGCTGGTCCGATATGGTGTGATGCTAGATTGTTGTAGCAGAAGGGTTTTCTTTGCTGCAAAAGGAGAAAAACCGGACAGTTTGTACTTGACGGCACAAAAATTAAATAAGGCTCTAAATGAGGGAGATGCAGGATACATTATCCTGGGAGGACTCGTAGGAGACTCCAAAGAACCTACTGCTAATATTCCGGTTGTATGCGAGTTTGAAGATGTATTTCCGGAAGAAATTCCTCATTTTCCACCTGAGAGGGAGATTGAATTCTCAATTGACTTAGTACCTGGTGTGGGGCCTATCTCATTGGCTCCATACCGGATGTCACCAGTGGAGCTAGCTGAGCTGAAGAAGCAGTTAGAAGAATTATCCCGCAAGAACTTTATCAGACCGAGTGTATCTCCTTGGGGTGCACCAGTCATCTTCGTGAAAAAGAAGGATGGGACTATGAGGTTGTGCACTGATTATCGACAGTTAAACAAGGTAACAGTAAAGAACAAGTATCCTCTACCACGCATTGATGATCTGTTGGATCAGCTCAGGGGTGCTTCAGTGTTCTCAAAGATTGATCTTCGTTCCGGATATCACCAGATTCGGGTAAAAGCAGAGGATATTCCGAAGACGGCTTTCCGATCTAGATATGGGCACTATGAGTATCTAGTGATCCCATTTGGGCTTACTAATGCCCCGGCCGTGTTCATGAGTTATATGAACCGAATTTTCAAACCACATTTAGATCAGTTTGTTGTAGTATTCATTGATGATATTCTGATCTACTCCAAAAGTAAGGAAGAACATGCAGAGCATTTGAAGATAGTTCTACAGATTTTAAGGGAGCATCAGTTATATGCCAAACCATCCAAGTGTGAGTTTTGGTTACATGAGATCCAGTTTCTTGGACACGTCATATCATCTACAGGAGTGGCTGTTGATCCGAGTAAAATTGAAGCTGTGCTGGATTGGGAGAGACCCAAGAGTGTTACTGAGATCCGAAGTTTTCTGGGTTTAGCAGGATACTACAGGCGGTTTATTAATGGATTCTCCAGAATTGCCTTGCCATTGACTAGGTTGACCCGAAAAGGGGTGCCATTTGCATGGACCCTTGGGTGTGATGTGAGTTTTCAAGAATTGAAAGATAAGTTGACTACCGCACCGGTTCTGATTCTTCCTGATCCGGAGAAGAGATTTGAGATCTATTGTGATGCATCCAAGTATGGATTAGGGTGTGTGTTGATGCAGGAGCGAAAGGTAGTGGCCTATGCTTCTAGACAGTTGAGACCACATGAAGAGAATTACCCTACTCATGATCTTGAGTTAGCGGCCGTGGTTTTTGCATTGAAAATATGGAGACACTTCTTGTATGGTGCTACCTTCACAGTTTTTAGTGATCACAAAAGCTTGAAGTATCTATTCGATCAAAAGGAGCTTAATATGAGACAAAGGAGATGGATGGAATTCCTGAAGGATTATGAGTTTGACCTTCAGTATCACCCTGGAAAGGCGAATGTAGTGGCTGATGCCTTGAGCAGAAAGACCACGGGTGTGGCTAGCATGATGATTGCAGAGTATGATTTGATTGAGGAGTTCAGGGATTTGCGAATTTCTGTGACACCATTTGAGACTTCATATTTCATGACTACGGTCGAAGTCCGAAATTCGTTAATGGAAAAAGTTAAAGCGGCCCAAGTGCTTGATGAAGGGATCCAAATGATGAAAGAGCAAGATTTTGTGTTCACCGATGCTTCTCATGTGAAATACTACAAAGATCGGTTAATTGTCCCGAAGGGACCAATGGTAGAAGAAGTGTTAACAGAGGGTCATATGGGTAAGTACACCATCCACCCAGGTGCAACTAAGATGTACCAAGATTTGAAACAGAATTTTTGGTGGTCTGGGATGAAGAAAGACATAGCCCAGTTTGTGAATAAGTGCCTTATTTGTCAGAAGGTAAAAATTGAGCATCAGAAGCCTTCTGGTTTGCTACAACCATTAGATATTCCGGAGTGGAAGTGGATGAGTATATCCATGGACTTTGTTGTTGGATTACCAAGAAGCCAGGCTGGATTTGATTCCATATGGGTTGTGGTTGATAGGTTGACTAAATCCGCCCATTTCATTCCAGTCAAGACGACCTTTTCCACAGAGCAGCTAGCCAAACTATATGTTAGAGAGATTGTGAAGCTTCATGGCATTCCCGAAAGCATAGTTAGCGATCGGGATCCGAAGTTTACTTCACGCTTTTGGGAAGCGTTACATGAGGCCTTTGGTACTCAATTGAGATTGAGTACTGCTTATCACCCGCAGACAGATGGTCAGACAGAGAGGACCATTCAGACACTGGAGGACATGCTGAGAGCGTGTGTGCTTGAGCAGGGTAATACTTGGGACAAGTACCTGCCACTGGTTGAGTTCTCCTACAACAACAGTTATCATGCCAGTCTGGGCATGGCTCCTTATGAGGCCTTGTATGGCCGTAGGTGTAGAGCACCTACTTGTTGGACGGAGATCGGAGAAAGACAGTTATTGGGGCCAGACTTGGTCCAAGAGACTACGAAGCAGATTGAGATGATCAGAGATAGGCTGAAGAAAGCCCAGAGCCGTCAGAAGAGTTACTATGATGCCAAGCACAGACCCCTTGAGTTTTCTGAAGGGGATCATGTATTCATCCGACTATCACCTACTACAGGTGTTGGGCGTGCCTTGGGAGTGAGGAAGTTGAGTCCACGGTTCATTGGGCCCTACCAGATAATAAAGAGGGTCGGACCGGTGGCGTATCAACTTGCTCTACCTCCCAACTTGGCGAATTTACATGACGTTTTCCATGTGAGTCAACTCCGCAGATATATATCTAATGATTCACACATTGTACAGTATGATGACATAGAGGTTAAGAAGGACCTGAAGTTCGTTGTTGGACCTTCTAAGGTTCTTGCTCGAGATGAGAAACAGCTTCGAAATAGAGTTATTCCCATGATCAAAATCCAATGGGAAGGATTGACACAAGAGGATGCCACATGGGAGCGGGAGGATGATATTCTCCGGCAATATCCCGATTTTGATATCAGGTATGATCTGATTTTGAGGACAAAATCTTTTAAAAGGTGTGGTGAATATAATAACCCTAATTATATGACTTTTAAATTAGAGGGTTATAATGAGGACCTTATAGTCATAAATGGAATGAGCATAAAATTATAAGAATTTTGATACCCATATTGAGGTATTATGCACAGATGAATTTTCATCTGTTAAATTTGACTGCTGACGTAATAACAGTTAGTAGAATAGCTCCAAGTTAGCAAATTATAGTTAGAGAGCTAATCTAATGATATAAACATCATGAATGAGGTTATGATATGATTTGGTGAAGATTGATACCCATATTGGGGTATTTTTGAAAAGTCACTTCTGCCGGGTATTTTGTACTGCTGTAGCAGCATCCGGTAGAATCCCGGAACAGGAAAAAGATAAGAAAATAGAAATAAAGACCAATATATGCCTAACAAGTCATAATTAGACCAAAAATGTTAAAGTTAAGAAGATTATGAAATCCGGGTACAGTTAAGAACACCGGTAAAGACTACAGTGCAATTAAACAACTGTTAGTGGATCTGTGACCTACTAATCAAATTTTTAAGTTATGAACATGATAATTAGACAAAATTAATGTTAAGTACTTAAAGTTAGGGTCTTGAGAGTTTTCGGGTAAAAATTTGACGACGGATCAGTTAAAAATTACACCGGGTCTCACTAAAGGACGAATATCACTTAAGTGACATGGCACCCCTCATTAGGGCACCCTCCTCTCCTTCCCTTCCATTTCTGATCAGCAGCCCCTTCACCTCCTCTCTCTAAGTTTCAAATTTTGAAAACTCTCTCACTTCTCTCTAAGATTTCTTCACCTAAATCTCTCTAAACCACCAAACTTCCTTCACAAAGATTGTTCCCCTCACTCTCCTCTTCACAACCATACCATTTTCATGGTGTGAATCAAAAATTTCGTGTCCCTTATCATCCCAAACAGCCATGGTTTTGTGGAGAGCAAAGGCTATGGAGTTGTGTTCTTGAGCTCTCTTGAAGAATCACACTTGCTTGCTTGTTTCCTTTGATTTTTGGGTAAGTGTTCTTAAATTTTTTTCATGAAAAATATCATCTTTTCTTCTTATGTTCTTGAGCCTAACTCATGAGCATGTTCATGAAGGTGTGTGCTTGCCTAAAGGTGTGTTCTTGGTGGAAAAAGGTGGAGACTTGAGCTAAAGGAGAAACCTTGAAGATGTAAGCTCCCACTTGGGAAATATGAACCAAAAAGCCTCCCTTTTTCTTGTTGAGTGCCTTGGTTTTGATATGTTCATGAGGAGAATGTTGTTTAAAATTTCGTAATGTCATGGTTTGATGATGATTCTTAAGTGTGTGTGTGTTTGGAACCATGGAATGATGGATTGGATGACTAAAGGTGCCACCTTTGGACCTTTGAGTGATGTTCATGTAAAAAGATGACTATGAACTCAAAAATGGACCATGAACATTTCAGCCATATCATGTAAGGATAGGGTTTGATGACAAAAAAATGTGATTAAGTTGTTAAGTGTGGAAAAATGATTAGAAAGATTAACTAGGTGGGTTAACTCTAAGTAAAACTCACTAATCATGATTAATAATGGCTAAAAATCCTAATTAATATAGCTAATCAAATCTGCCCCATAAAGTACATAAGGGTTTAGTTGTGTTAAAATTAAGGAGATGATGAATTAGGTGATTAATTAAGGGTAGAGATTAATTAACAAAAGTAATCAAGGATTTAACTCTAAAATTGGACTAAAGTAAGGTTTAGGTACACTAATTAAATAATTAGTAAAATTTAAGTATCATGACATAATGGGACTAAGGATATTTCATAATGTGACTTAATAATAGAAAAATCCAAGAATTAATGTGAATTAGGATTTATAATCAAAAGTAATTAAGGTTTGTTAAGTAAACACATTTAAGGCTAAGTAACCAGTTTTTAGGCAAAATTGGGGAGAGCATATCTTCCTCCACAGAGGTCATATAGGGATGTGCCTTATATCAAATTGAATATTGAGATGTTATCTACGTGGTGTCAAAATTTGGTATCAATTGAAGATATATTCCATTCTGTATGTTCGTTTGAGTGAGGACTGCACAGGGAGGCATGTGCAGGGGCGCTGTACATGGCTGACACTTCCATGAATTTTTTCTCCCTCAATTATTACTCAAATTAGGCTCATAATATGTCTAATTAAAGATAATGGTGTCTAGTTGTCTACATAAACATTTAAGAGCAAATGATTTAGTATAATTTCCATAATCGCAGAAATGGTAAAGGATGTTTAGGGCCCTGTTCGGAGTTGGCAAACAGCTTTGTTTGTCCAACTTCAAATGGTGATAACCGGAGCTAGGAAACTTCAAATGAGGCATATGATACCTTTTTGGAAAGGTAATTGAGTCTAGATTAACATACTAAAAGATGAGAATTTTATAACAAGTGAGTCACGCCCAGTAACTAGAAAACAGAAGCATGTACAGTTATGGAAAAACCGTAAAAGTGATATTTAAGCTAAGTGGGCTTAGGGGAACCCTTAGTAACTTATAATAATCATAAATATGACTTGGATGAGTTGAAAATAATCTAAGTGAGCCTTGCATGTGATTCTAAGCTATGTAAGTAATTGAAGATTAAAGTGGCTTGTAATAATGCACTAAAATATGTAATAAGTAATAATTGGTCTAGGCTTGTAATGGGCATATTATTGGCATATGAGTATGAAAAGTGGAATCATTAAATGATTAAGTCGTGGATATGACTTGATTAATTAATATGTAATTAATGATGTGAATGGTTCCTACTCTAGGTGTGCCTAGAGAACCGTGCACTTGAGGATTTTGTTGGAGCATACGTATTATATTGGAGTGTGGGCTTGTGCTAAGCTCCCTAAGGTAAGCTCCTAGTTCTAGTTGACTACTCTCTCTTGTGGCCCCACCATGATGGTGGGCATTATGGTTATATTGTATGAAAGTATATGGTATGATGTATATGTGCATTCATTCACATTCATATAGATGTTATATGATCTTGATGTTATGATGATGCACTGATGATATATGTTATGAGGATCCTGGCCAGTGATCATGGTATGTAGGCTGCCTATGACTTGACTCTGGGAGCTATTTCATACTGAGGTTGTGTTGACTGTCTATGGCTTGACCCTGGAAGTCACACATGTGTAACCGTCTATGGCTTTGACCCTGGGGTTACACAAGGATGATATGATGATGCTATGTTTATGCTGTATGTCTGTATTATATGCTTTATATCTGACTTTATGCAGGAAGTGGGCTCAGGGGTTAGAGGATCCTCTATGAACCTTGAGCTTACTGAGATGTTGTTATCTTACCCCGTTTGGGGACATCATTTCAGGTACCCAGAGTAGTGGTGATGCTTCTAGGGGCAAGGCCCCCGCATTGGAGTAGTTGATGATGCAGCTGATGATTTTATATTATGTTTAGATTTGATGTTGGCATGTAGACTTGTTAACATGCTTAATTATTTTATGGAGATTATTGTATGTATTTATTTAGGCTCATGATAGTATTCTTAGAGCCATGGATTATTTACTGATACTTTTATACTTCGAATTAATATAGACTTGATGCATGTATTCAGTTAATTTGGGCATGGAGCCTTATTAGTTGTATTGACCCATTAAGGGGATTGCAGTCCGTGTGGGACTTGCAAGCTATCTGTTTAAATTGTTGTATTAATTAGGTTATCTGTATGTGTAGAATCATGTTTCTAGTTATCCGAAATACAGCCGTTATGCTGTCCGTGAGACTCCGTCAGGAATGACACTTGATGTCATATCTTGATGGTCAATGGCCACTAATACTGGCTCATGGGATTAATTAGTAGATGTATATTTAGATTTACGCTTTCGCAGTATCTGACGTGAACGTTTTTAGAAATGTTTTTATGAAATGTTTTGGAAAAAGTTTACTCGTATTTTTATAAGATGCTTTATTCCTTTTCAAATAAAGTCTTCCGCTGTGAATGTTAAATATCATGTATGTTAACAACCGGAGTACTACGGGGTGTTACATTTATGGTATCAGAGCAATTTCACCGGGACGTTCACTGATGTATTGCTTAAGTGTTAGAACTGTTTATTGAGTGTCTCTTGAGTGTCATGATATTGCATATGCTATCACTTGATTGAGCGTAGCTAACTCATACCTCGTGCAGTTTTGTGTAGTGACATGGCACCTCGAGGGAGACCCAGGCGAATAGTTCAAATCCCTCCTCCTGATCCTATTGTTGCAGCTATAGCAACATTGCAGCAGACCCTGAATGAAACCAGGGAAGCTGATTTGAAAAGAATCGAAGAGGCCAGAGATCGCGATAGAGAGCAGCTAAGAAAGGCCAGTGAAGACCTTATGGCGCAGAATAGGCTGGCCAATGCTGAGATGATCCGACTACTGTTGACAGAGGTACGAGGAGGACCTCCACCACTTCCTCCACCGCCAGTTACACCACATGTGCAGCAGCAGGTTGCACGTGCTGCTGGTCCCGTACTGATTCTTGAGCCTGTTGTGCTGGGACATGAAGGGTCAGGAGAGGCCCATCAGGAGGCGGAGGCATCTGTCCATGAAGGACTAGTGAGGCAGCCAATTATTGAGGTTGATAGATCAACTATACCACCCAGGTTTGACCGGGATACTAGAGAGCGTATGCTGAATGCTTTCAGGAAGCATTCCCCACCTCACTACAAAGGTGGAAGAGATCCCATTGCAGCATTGGAGTGGCTCCAAGAGATGGAGCGTATTTTTCAGGTTATGGAATGCGATGCCAACATGAAGCTCCTATATGCGGTGTACATGTTACAGGGGGATGCTGCTGACTGGTGGAGTAATGTTAGAAACCCACTTGAGTGCCAAGGTTATGCTATTACTTGGCCATTATTTGAGAGGCATTTTCTGCAAAAGTACTTCCCTGAAGAAGCCAGGGAAAGGAAGAAGAGTGAGTTTGAAGACCTCCGGCAGGGAGGCATGACTGTGGATGAATATCTCAGCAAGTTCAACCGCTTGGCAAAATATTCTTGTTATGGTAGAACTCCCCTCACTCCAGAAGACAAGGCCTTTCGATTCAGGAAGGGTCTGAATGATATGATAGCAGACAAACTGGCGGGTCATTGCACCAGAAATTTTGTGGAGTTGATCGAGCAGTGCCAGAATATTCAGGAGCACTATCGTACCAGGGGAAAGGAAGCAGCAGGAAAGAGCTTCAGTGGGAGGACTACGCCCTGGAAGAGTAAGGGCAAGGGTTTGCAAGCACACAACAGAACACCAAGTTTAAGAAGACTCCCTTTGTGAAGAATGGAAGCGGAATGTTTAGTGCAGGGAAGATTCCCACTTGTGCCAAGTGTGGGAAGATGCATACAGGTGTTTGTCGACTGGGGCAGAATGTTTGCTTCAGTTGTGGTCAGGCAGGTCATTATTCCAGAGAGTGCCCCAAGAAGACGGGGCAAGTTGCAGCCATTCAGGCGATCCCTATTCAGTCCGTGCCTACTCAGAGAGCCATAGAGGAGCCTATGGCGCCCACTAGTGCCAGGGTATATGCAGTGACACAGCAGGAGGCAGAGAGGTCTCCAAACCTTATCAGAGGTACTATTCTTATCAGAGGATATGCTTTTGATGCCATGTTTGATTCTGGAGCTACCCACTCCTTCATATCGGAATTTGTTGCTAATGGGGTACATTTACCCATTTGTGAGTTCACGCCTCCCATGGTAGTGAAGACTGCCACCGGAGACATTGTTTCTACTTCCTTGAAGTGCAAAGAAGTCAGATTCATATATGAGCAAGAAGAGTATATGGTGGATTTGATAGTGCTTGAGGGCATGAATCTACACATTATCTTAGGTATGGATTGGCTGGTCCGATATGGTGTGATGCTAGATTGTTGTAGCAGAAGGGTTTTCTTTGCTGCAAAAGGAGAAAAACCGGACAGTTTGTACTTGACGGCACAAAAATTAAATAAGGCTCTAAATGAGGGAGATGCAGGATACATTATCCTGGGAGGACTCGTAGGAGACTCCAAAGAACCTACTGCTAATATTCCGGTTGTATGCGAGTTTGAAGATGTATTTCCGGAAGAAATTCCTCATTTTCCACCTGAGAGGGAGATTGAATTCTCAATTGACTTAGTACCTGGTGTGGGGCCTATCTCATTGGCTCCATACCGGATGTCACCAGTGGAGCTAGCTGAGCTGAAGAAGCAGTTAGAAGAATTATCCCGCAAGAACTTTATCAGACCGAGTGTATCTCCTTGGGGTGCACCAGTCATCTTCGTGAAAAAGAAGGATGGGACTATGAGGTTGTGCACTGATTATCGACAGTTAAACAAGGTAACAGTAAAGAACAAGTATCCTCTACCACGCATTG
Organism: Gastrolobium bilobum; assembly: GCF_033153095.1. NCBI lineage: Eukaryota > Viridiplantae > Streptophyta > Magnoliopsida > Fabales > Fabaceae > Gastrolobium > Gastrolobium bilobum. The sequence goes on from NW_026899387.1 coordinate 75,573, forward strand.
ATGATCTGTTGGATCAGCTCAGGGGTGCTTCAGTGTTCTCAAAGATTGATCTTCGTTCCGGATATCACCAGATTCGGGTAAAAGCAGAGGATATTCCGAAGACGGCTTTCCGATCTAGATATGGGCACTATGAGTATCTAGTGATCCCATTTGGGCTTACTAATGCCCCGGCCGTGTTCATGAGTTATATGAACCGAATTTTCAAACCACATTTAGATCAGTTTGTTGTAGTATTCATTGATGATATTCTGATCTACTCCAAAAGTAAGGAAGAACATGCAGAGCATTTGAAGATAGTTCTACAGATTTTAAGGGAGCATCAGTTATATGCCAAACCATCCAAGTGTGAGTTTTGGTTACATGAGATCCAGTTTCTTGGACACGTCATATCATCTACAGGAGTGGCTGTTGATCCGAGTAAAATTGAAGCTGTGCTGGATTGGGAGAGACCCAAGAGTGTTACTGAGATCCGAAGTTTTCTGGGTTTAGCAGGATACTACAGGCGGTTTATTAATGGATTCTCCAGAATTGCCTTGCCATTGACTAGGTTGACCCGAAAAGGGGTGCCATTTGCATGGACCCTTGGGTGTGATGTGAGTTTTCAAGAATTGAAAGATAAGTTGACTACCGCACCGGTTCTGATTCTTCCTGATCCGGAGAAGAGATTTGAGATCTATTGTGATGCATCCAAGTATGGATTAGGGTGTGTGTTGATGCAGGAGCGAAAGGTAGTGGCCTATGCTTCTAGACAGTTGAGACCACATGAAGAGAATTACCCTACTCATGATCTTGAGTTAGCGGCCGTGGTTTTTGCATTGAAAATATGGAGACACTTCTTGTATGGTGCTACCTTCACAGTTTTTAGTGATCACAAAAGCTTGAAGTATCTATTCGATCAAAAGGAGCTTAATATGAGACAAAGGAGATGGATGGAATTCCTGAAGGATTATGAGTTTGACCTTCAGTATCACCCTGGAAAGGCGAATGTAGTGGCTGATGCCTTGAGCAGAAAGACCACGGGTGTGGCTAGCATGATGATTGCAGAGTATGATTTGATTGAGGAGTTCAGGGATTTGCGAATTTCTGTGACACCATTTGAGACTTCATATTTCATGACTACGGTCGAAGTCCGAAATTCGTTAATGGAAAAAGTTAAAGCGGCCCAAGTGCTTGATGAAGGGATCCAAATGATGACAGAGCAAGATTTTGTGTTCACCGATGCTTCTCATGTGAAATACTACAAAGATCGGTTAATTGTCCCGAAGGGACCAATGGTAGAAGAAGTGTTAACAGAGGGTCATATGGGTAAGTACACCATCCACCCAGGTGCAACTAAGATGTACCAAGATTTGAAACAGAATTTTTAGTGGTCTGGGATGAAGAAAGACATAGCCCAGTTTGTGAATAAGTGCCTTATTTGTCAGACGGTAAAAATTGAGCATCAGAAGCCTTCTGGTTTGCTACAACCATTAGATATTCCGGAGTGGAAGTGGATGAGTATATCCATGGAGTTTGTTGTTGGATTACCAAGAAGCCAGGCTGGATTTGATTCCATATGGGTTGTGGTTGATAGGTTGACTAAATCCGCCCATTTCATTCCAGTCAAGACGACCTTTTCCACAGAGCAGCTAGCCAAACTATATGTTAGAGAGATTATGAAGCTTCATGGCATTCCCGAAAGCATAGTTAGCGATCGGGATCCGAAGTTTACTTCACGCTTTTGGGAAGCGTTACATGAGGCCTTTGGTACTCAATTGAGATTGAGTACTGCTTATCACGCGCAGACAGATGGTCAGACAGAGAGGACCATTCAGACACTGGAGGACATGCTGAGAGCGTGTGTGCTTGAGCAGGGTAATACTTGGGACAAGTACCTGCCACTGGTTGAGTTCTCCTACAACAACAGTCATCATGCCAGTCTGGGCATGGCTCCTTATGAGGCCTTGTATGGCCGTAGGTGTAGAGCACCTACTTGTTGGACGGAGATCGGAGAAAGACAGTTATTGGGGCCAGACTTGGTCCAAGAGACTACGAAGCAGATTGAGATGATCAGAGATAGGCTGAAGAAAGCCCAGAGCCGTCAGAAGAGTTACTATGATGCCAAGCACAGACCCCTTGAGTTTTCTGAAGGGGATCATGTATTCATCCGACTATCACCTACTACAGGTGCTGGGCGTGCCTTGGGAGTGAGGAAGTTGAGTCCACGGTTCATTGGGCCCTACCAGATAATAAAGAGGGTCGGACCGGTGGCGTATCAACTTGCTCTACCTCCCAACTTGGCGAATTTACATGACGTTTTCCATGTGAGTCAACTCCGCAGATATATATCTGATGATTCACACATTGTACAGTATGATGACATAGAGGTTAAGAAGGACCTGAAGTTCGTTGTTGGACCTTCTAAGGTTCTTGCTCGAGATGAGAAACAACTTCGAAATAGAGTTATTCCCATGATCAAGATCTAATGGGAAGGACCACAAATACGGGGATCATAATAAATTTTTCCACTTTGTGCTATCTTTTCCCTTTTTTCTGTGCTTTTTTTTTCTGTACCATTTCTTTTTTTTCTTTCTCTCTCTATTGGACAGAGAAAAAAAGAAAAAAATAAAAAAAAATAAATACAAGTGTTGCATTCTTATTGGAAGGACCACAAATACGGGATGATAATAAATTTTTCCACTTTGTGCTATATTTTCCCCTTTTCGTGTGTTTTTACTTTTTCTGTACCATTTCTTTTCTTTCTCTCTCTCTATTGGAGAGAGAAAAAAATAAAAAAATAAAAAATAAATAAATACAAGTGTTGCATTCTTATTGGAAGGACCACATATACGGGGATCATAATAAATTTTTCCACTTTGTGCCATATTTTCCCCTTGTTGTGTGTTTTTATTTTTCTGTACAATTTATTTTCTTTCTCTCTCTCTATTGAAGAGAAAAAAAGAAAAAAAATAAAATAAATACAAGTGTTGCATTTTTATTGGAAGGACCACAAATACGGGGATCATAATAAATTTTTCCACTTTGTGCTATCTTTTCCCCTTCTTGTGTGCTTTATTTTTTCTGTACCATTTCTTTTTTTTCTTTCTCTCTCTATTGGAGAGAAAAAAATAGAAAAATAAATAAATTCAAGTGTTGCATTCTTATTGGAAGGACCACATATACGGGGATCATAATAAATTTTTCCACTTTGTGCTATATTTTCCCCTTTTTGTGTGTTTTTATTTTTCTGTACAATTTCTTTTCTTTCTATCTCTCTATTGAAGAGAAAAAAAGAAAAAAAATAAAATAAATACAAGTGTTGCATTTTTATTGGAAGGACCACAAATACGGGGATCATAATAAATTTTTCCACTTTGTGCTATCTTTTCCCCTTCTTGTGTGCTTTATTTTTTCTGTACCATTTCTTTTTTTTCTTTCTCTCTCTATTGGAGAGAAAAAAAGATAGAAAAAAAAATAAATACAAGTGTTGCATTCTTATTGGAAGGACCACAAATACGGGGATCATAATAAATTTTTCCACTTTGTGCTATCTTTTCCCCTTTTTCTGTGCTTTATTTTTTCTGTACCATTTCTTTTTTTTTCTTTCTCTCTCTATTGGACAGAGAAAAAAAGAAAAAAAGAAAAAAAAATAAATACAAGTGTTGCATTCTTATTGGAAGGACCACAAATACGGGATGATAATAAATTTTTCCACTTTGTGCTATATTTTCCCCTTTTTGTGTGTTTTTACTTTTTCTGTACCATTTCTTTTCTTTTCTTTTCTTTCTCTCTCTCTATTGGAGAGAGAAAAAAATAAAAAAATAAAAAGAAAAAAAAATACAAGTTTTGCATTCTTATTGGAAGGACCACATATACGGGGATCATAATAAATTTTTCCACTTTGTGCTATATTTTCCGGGGATCATAATAAATTTTTCCACTTTGTGCTATCTTTTCCCCTTTTTGTGTGTGTGAAAAAAAATAAAATAAATACAAGTTTATTTTTTTCTGATCATAATAAATTTTTACTTTGTGCTATCTTTTCCCCTTCTTGTGTGCTTTATTTTTTCTGTACCATTTCTTTTTTTTTCTTTCTCTCTCTATTGGAGAGAAAAAAAGATAGAAAAAAAAATAAATACAAGTGTTGCATTCTTATTGGAAGGACCACAAATACGGGGATCATAATAAATTTTTCCACTTTGTGCTATCTTTTCCCCTTCTTGTGTGCTTTATTTTTTCTGTACCATTTCTTTTTTTTTCTTTCTCTCTCTATTGGAGAGAAAAAAAATAGAAAAAAAAATAAATACAAGTGTTGCATTCTTATTGGAAGGACCACAAATACGGGGATCATAATAAATTTTTCCACTTTGTGCTATCTTTTCCCCTTTTTGTGTGCTTTATTTTTTCTGTACCATTTCTTTTTTTTTCTTTCTCTCTCTATTGGACAGAGAAAAAAAGAAAAAAATAAAAAAAATAAATACAAGTGTTGCATTCTTATTGGAAGGACCACAAATACGGGATGATAATAAATTTTTCCACTTTGTGCTATATTTTCCCCTTTTTGTGTGTTTTTACTTTTTCTGTACCATTTCTTTTCTTTTCTTTTCTTTCTCTCTCTCTATTGGAGAGAGAAAAAAATAAAAAAATAAAAAGAAAAAAAAATACAAGTGTTGCATTCTTATTGGAAGGACCACAAATACGGGGATCATAATAAATTTTTCCACTTTGTGCTATATTTTCCCCTTTTTGTGTGTGCTTTATTTTTTCTGTACAATTTCTTTTTTTTTCTTTCTCTCTCTATTGACAGAGAAAAAAAAATAAAAAAAAATAAATACAAGTGTTGCATTTTTATTAGAAGGACCACAAATACGGGGATCATAATAAATTTTTCCACTTTGTGCTATCTTTTTCCCTTCTTGTGTGCTTTATTTTTTCTGTACCATTTCTTTTTTTCTTTCTCTCTCTATTGGAGAGAGAAAAAAAAGAAAAAAAAATAAATACAAGTGTTGCATTCTTATTGGAAGGACCACAAATACGGGGATCATAATAAATTTTGGAAGGTCCACAAATATGGGGATCATAATAAATTTTTCCACATTGTGCTATTTTTTCCCCTTTTGTGTGCTTTATTCTTTTTGTACCATTTCTTTTCTTTTCTTTTTCTTTCTCTCTCTATTGGAGAGAGAAATAAGGAAAAAAGAAATACAAGTGTTGCATTCTTATTGGAAGGACCACAAATACGGGGATCATAATAAATTTTTCCACTTTGTGCTATCTTTTCCCCTTTTTGTGTGCTTTATTTTTTCTGTACAATTTCTTTTTTTTTCTTTCTCTCTCTATTGCAGAGAGAAAAAAAAAAAAAAATAAATACAAGTGTTGCATTCTTATTGGAAGGACCACAAATACGGGGATCATAATAAATTTTTCCACTTTGTGCTATCTTTTCCCCTTTTTGTGTGCTTTATTTTTTCTGTACCATTTCTTTTTTTTTTCTTTCTCTCTCTATTGCATTGAGAAAAAAAGAAAAAAAAATAAATACAAGTGTTGCATTCTTATTGGAAGGACCACAAATACGGGGATCATAAGAAATTTTTCCACTTTGTGCTATCCCCCTTGTTGTGTGCTTTATTTTTTCTGTACCATTTCTTTTTTTTTCTTTCTCTCTGTATTGGTGAGAAAAAAAAAGAAAAAAAATATAAATTCAAGTGTTGCATTCTTATTGGAAGGTCCACAAATATGGGGATCATAATAAATTTTTCCACATTGTGCTATCTTTTCCCCTTTTGTGTGCTTTATTTTTTCTGTACCATTTCTTTTTTTTCTTTCTCTCTGTATTGAAGAGAGAAAAAAAGAAAAAAGAAATACAAGTGTTGCATTCTTATTGGAAGGACCACAAATACGGGGATCATAATAAATTTTTCCACTTTGTGCTATCTTTTCCCCTTTTTGTGTGCTTTATTTTTTCTGTACCATTTCTTTTTTTTTCTTTCTCTCTGTATTGGAGAGAGAAAAAAGAAAAAAAAATACAAGTGTTGCATTCTTATTGGAAGGTCCACAAATATGGGGATCATAATAAATTTTTCCACATTGTGCTATCTTTTCCCCTTTTGTGTGCTTTATTCTTTTTGTACCATTTCTTTTCTTTTCTTTTTCTTTCTCTCTCTATTGGAGAGAGAAAAAAAGAAAAAAGAAATACAAGTGTTGCATTCTTATTGGAAGGACCACAAATACGGGGATCATAATAAATTTTTCCACTTTGTGCTATCTTTTCCCCTTTTTGTGTGCTTTATTTTTTCTGTACAATTTCTTTTTTTTTCTTTCTCTCTCTATTGCAGAGAG